>NC_069501.1:399821645-400001645 GCF_027579735.1 Bombina bombina | reverse complement strand
TTGGCGCGATAATTTTTTTGGCGCAGAGGTACATTCGGTGTCACAAATTAACCATTTCCGGCATCTTAGTTGATGCCAAGTTCCTTGCACAAGGTTGCGTCTGCCATGACGCGAGTTGCGTCATTTCCGGATGTTGTTAGCGCCCAAAAAATTAATTTTGCGTTGTGCGTCATACTTGGCACCAAATAATTTATTTATTTAAACCCCACTTCCTATATGCCTCTTGCCTTTTTCTATGCTCAGAGGGCTATGCATTTTTTTCCCCATTCCTGAAACTGCCTAAAGATTTCAGGAAGACTTCTAGTCTATTGGTTGTCTTTTCTGGTTTTTGGAAAGGTCAGAACGTTTCTGCCTTTTCCTTGGCATCTTGGTTAAAACTTTTGATTCATGAGGCTTATTTGGAGTCGGGTCAGGCCCCGCCTCAGAGAATCACAGCTAATTCTACTAGATCAGTCTCCACTTTGTGGGATTTTAAGAATGAAGCTTCAGTTGATCAGATTTGCAAAGCAGCGACTTGGTCTTCGCAGTTTTTGGTAGAAATGTTCTTCAGACAGCCGTTTGATTTCTCTGCTTATGTTTTAAGTATTCTCTTTTCAATTATGAGAAAAACTTATTTTTTTGGTTGTGGATTTAATTTTTAAAGTGGAAAATGGCTGTTTTTATTTTATCCCTCCCTCTCAAGTGACTCTTCTGTGGAGTTCCACATCTTGGGTATTACTATCCCATACGTCACTAGCTCATGGACTCTTCCCAATTACATGAAAGAAAACATAATTTATGTAAGAACTTACCTGATAAATTCATTTCTTTCATATTGGCAAGAGTCCATGAGACGCACCCTTTTTATGGTGGTTATGTTTTTCGTATAAAGCACAATTATATTTCCAGTTCCTTTTTTGATGCTTTTTACTCCTTTCTTTATCACCCCACTACTTGGCTATTCATTAAACTGAATTGTGGGTGTGGTGAGGGGTGTATTTATAGGCATTTTGAGGTTTGGGAAACTTTGCCCCTCCTGGTAGGATTGTATATACCATACGTCACTAGCTCATGGACTCTTGCCAATATGAAAGAAATTAATTTATCAGGTAAGTTCTTACATAAATTATGTTTTTTGGTTCAGCACCTGAGTAGCACTTTCCGATTGGTGTCTGAATGTAGAACGTAAAATTGCATGCTCTATCTCAATCATGAAAGTTTTATTTTGACTAGACTATTCCTTTAATGTTGAATTTACTTCCTGTAAATCATATCCTCTCACCAGGAATTTTTCACACATTAAATCTAGTTTTAATAATTGTTACTCCTTTGAGTTATTTCTTAACACCAAGTAATTGAGATTTCATAACTCCTATCTTTGACGTTGGAGGGTGAAAACTGTAATGTTGTATAATGAATTCCTATCTGTGATTTTTGAATAGAGAGTAGTGCATAACTAACATCCATCTTCGTTGTTCTTATACATTTTTAAATCCAAACAGTGGATTTCATTTTTATCATATTCCATTTTGAACGTTACATAAGGTTCTCTTTCATTCAGGTAATTGACCTAATTTAGTAATTCTGTTTCTGTTCCCTCATAAACTGGATTGGTGGCTGCAAAGATATAACATTCTTCGAACCATGACATTCTTCAAATGGAAGATAGGCCCTTATCTAGACCATCCTGCAAAAACTGCAAAACCCTAGAAATTCTGAAAGAATGCCAGGAAAAACCATAATCAATACACCAATAAATAAAAGCTTTCCAAACCTTGTGATTCTCCTAGTTACAGGTTTACAAGCCTGAAAAAAAGGTTTCAATCACAGAATCAGTTAAACCCTTATGTTTAAGTTCTAGACATTCAATTTCCATGCCTTAAAGGTCAGATACTTGAGATCCGGATGGAAAACGGACCTTAGGGCAGAAGGTCTGACCACAGAGGCCAGGAGGGCAGCTGAACCATATCCGCATACCAAATCCTGTGAGGCCTTGCTATGGCAATCAGGATTACAGACAATTTCTCTAGCCTTATCTTGGAGATTACTCTGGGAAGAAGTACCCAATGAGGAAACATAAGCAGGCTGAAAAGACCAAGGAACTACTAGAGCATCCACTAACTCTGCCTGAGGATCCATGGAAGTTTGTTGTTCAAATGAGAGGCCATCATATCTATCTCTTGGAGACACCCAAGATCCATAATCTGATGGAACACATCCTGGTTCAGAGACCGATCCCCTGGATGTAGAGATTGATGACTTAGTCTGCCTCCCAGTAGTTCTAAAACATTGATAACCTTGCCTCCCGAAGATCCCATACTCCCTGTGTTTAGAGACCCCAAAACTGCTCTCCAGCCTCAGAGACTTGCATCTGTAGTGATCACAGTACCGGTAGGATGAGCAAAAGAAGCCCCCTTAATAATGAAGTGATGATCCAGCCACCAAGTTAGAGACTGACTTGTACTGGGATCCAAAATTATTCTTTGAGACAGCGGAGTATAATCTCTGCATGATTGAGGCAGTTAACATACATAGTAGATGAGATTGTACTCGATGGACTTCTGTTTTTTTTTTTCCACCTATACAAATCTAACATACTTACAAAAAAACTCCAGTCGAGCTTAAATTAATCCCATTAAAAGGTGAATCATTTAACACAAGCAATCTTGTTCTGTTTCTAGCCAGAAATGTATCCAACCCATTTTTAAATGTATCTGTTAGCTGAAGAGGTCTCATGTGAAAACGAGCAAATGAAATTGCATCTGAAGCTGCAATCGTAAGACCTAGGACTTCCATACACAGAGCAACTTGGGGAAATGAGACTGAAGGTTCAGACAAGCTGAAACAAACTTTAACATTCTTTTCTCTGTTGGCAAAAGACTCATGGATACTGAATCCATTTGAAAACCCCCAAAAAGTTACCTTTGTCTGAGGAACCAAATAACTCTTTGGAAAATTGATCTTTGAACCATGCTGTTGAAGAAACAACAAGAGTTGGTAAGGGATTCTGCTAAAGGAAAAGATGGAGCTTGAACCAAGATGTCATCCAGGTACGAAAACACTTCAATACCCGGAGACCTGATCAGACAAAAGGGCACCCAGAACCTTTGTGAATATTCTTGAAGCTGTAGCCAGACCCAATGGAAGAGCAACTTACTGAGAATGCCTGTCCAAAACGGCAAACCTCAGAAACTGGAAATTTTCTCTGTAAATAGGAATATGAAGGTAAGCATCCTTTAAATCTATTGTGGACATAAACTGACCTTGCTGAACAAAAGGCAGAATAGTCAGAATAATTAACATTTTGAAAGATTGAGCCCTTACAAACTTGTTCAGAGTTTTCAGATCCAAAATTGGTCTGAAAGTACCTTTCTTCTTTGGAGCAATGAAGAGATATGAAAAAATACCATTATTTTTTCTTGCAAAGGAACTGGAATAATTACTCACATATCTTCCAAACTGGGAAAAAAGTTTGATCTTTTACAGGATTCTTTGGATCATTGGATGGAAAGAAAAACTTCCCCTGGTAGGCCTTGTTCTGAAACCTATGCTATATTCTGAACCCAGGGGTCTGGTACAGACTGAAGCCAACGGCTAATTGAAAAAGGCTTAATCTGCCCCTGCACCTTTTTTCAGTTGTGGTGGTAGGGATAGATCTCTTACCCTGCTTTGACTTGTTCCAGTTAGCACTAGGTGTCCAAACTAAACCAAAGGTGTGTCTTGTTTTTGAGCAGAAGAGTCAACTTTTTGTTCCTTATTCTCTGATGAAAGGAATGAAAATTATTAGAAGCGTGTGTTTCCCACAAATCTGTATTAGCAACAAGCAAAGTATATAACTTTTTAAACCTTGCAGAAGGAGTTAAAGAATTTACCTGGCTTAAATCATTCCCTAGAAATCATGCCTGAGACAGCATCAGGAATAGGGAAAATCTTAGGGAAATTAACCGTCTTAAAAACTGAATTTAAAGGGACAGTCTAGGCCAAAATAAACTTTCATGATTCAGATAGGGCATGTAATTAAACAATTTTCCATTTTTTTTTATCACCAATTTTGCTTTGTTCTCTTGGTATTCTTAGTTGAAAGCTTAACCTAGGAGTTTCATATGCTAATTTCTTAGACCTTGAAGGCCACCTCTTTTCAGAATGCATTTAACAGTTTTTCACCACTAGAGCGTGTTCACGTATTTCATATAGATAACACTGTGCTCGTGCATGTGAAGTTATCTGGGAGCATTCACTGATTAGCTAAACTGCAAGTCTGTCAAAAGAACTGAAATAAAGGGTCAGTTTGCAGAGGCTTAGATACAAGATAATCACTGAGGTTAAAAGCATATTAATATAACTGCGTTGGTTATGCAAAACTGGGGAATGGGTAATAAAGGGATTATCTATCTTTTAAAACAATAAAAATTCTGGTGTAGACTGTCCCTTTAAACTATTACAAGGCTTATCAGAAACATTAGGATCTTTAACCCCTAAAGTAATTAAAACCTCTTTTAAAATAGATTGAATATGTTCAACTTCAAATAAAAAAGAGGAAATATCAGGTTCATCATCAGATGAGGGTTCCTCGTTACCAGACAAAGCCTCACCATCTGAAGACATAACAGTATTCCTGGTCTCAGGGCACATATCACTTGTAGAAGGTAAAATATGAACTGACTTGTTATGCTTGTTTGGAGGTGCGAGAGCAGCCAGCCCCTCATAAACTGCAACCTTGATAAAAAAAAAAAAGCAGCTCACAAACGGTATAGGTGCATTACTACCCAAAGAAACTGCATTTGATTTGCCTTATCGCATTAACAAATCTAATGAGCCACATAATTCAGCTGGAGAAGGCACTTTTTTACAATTCCTACACTTAAAATGGTAGAAAGGTGTTCAGGAGACTCAGTTTCTTGGGTAGATTTAGGGACAAAATCAGACTGCTCCATCATGTAGCATATGGCAAAGCAATGCAATAAACATAACTCCCTTAAAAAGTCCCTTGGGGAATGTAATTAACTTACCACCTCCTCATTAGCTTTTTAAATAAACTCACAGGTACAATGCATGCTGAGCCGATCTGCAAAACAAAGCAGGAGACATTAACATAACATCCAAGGACAGATAATGCTCATCAGCTAGAAATAACACACAAAAAAAAACTTAACAGCCAGTGTGCTCTAGCCAGACGTGCGTAAACCGGCCAATGCATGAGTGAACTATAGATAGTCTAACTGTACGCGCGTCAATCTGCCATGTGCAGCCTAATGGCCGACTCATGAAATACAAACGAAGCACGCCAAAAAAGCCTAAGCACAGAAAACAGCGAGGGAAGAGTGTAAATGTTCTGTTCCAGGTCTGTATATATTAGCACAAATATATATGTGTATATGTGTGTGTGTGTGTGTATGTATATCTATATGTATATATATATATATATATATATATATATATATATATATATATATATATATATATATATATATATATATATATATACAGGTGGCCTTCGTTTTACAACGGTTCAATTTACACCGTTTCAGAATAACAACCTTTTTTTCCAGTCATGTGACTGCTGTTGAAAAGCACTGAGAAGCAGTGCATTTATTAAAACAGCCAGTAGGTGGAGCTGTCCGCTTGTGTTGCAGCAAAGCCAAGCAAGCTGAAATTAATCAGTTTAACCAGACCTGAGCTATCGAGCAGATTTCAAAGGAACAAGATCTTCCTGTCTATAAATCAGTCCAGCTTGGAATGCATAGAAAGAACTGTTTGCAGAAAAATGCAAGTGAAGTCTGTGTTGTGTGATTATTTTATTAGGTTTATAATGCTGTTTAGCAAATATTTTTGTTCATTTAACTTAGTTTAATTATATATTCTGTGTTGTGTGATTATTTTATTAGGTTTATAATGCTGTTTAGCATTTCAAGTCTTCATTTCAAAGCTTTAAAAATAATGTATTAGGTGTTACTTATGACAATTTTGAGAGGGACCTGGAACCTAACTCCCTCACTTCCCATTGACTTACATTATAAACTGGGTTTCAATTTACAACGGTTTCGATTTACAACCATTCCTTCTGGAACCTAACCCCGGCGTAAACTGAGGGCTACCTGTGTGTGTGTGTGTATATATGTATATATATATATATATATATATATATATATATATATATATGTGTGTGTGTGTGTGTAGTTATATGTGTATGTATATATGTATGTATATATATGTGTATGTGTGTGTGTGTGTGTGTGTATATATATATATATATATATATATATATATATATATATATACACACAGTGTATGTATGTGTGTGTGTGTAGTTATATGTGTATGTGTATATATATATATATGTATATATCAACATGAAAAGCGCACACCAATAGGAAACACTTATATCTGAGGACGGACCTGTTAGTCCGAAAACGTTCACAATAAACAGTGACTAAATTGAAAATTCCCATTGGAGTGCGCTTTTCCTGAAGATTATTTACAATTTTTGTGCTGCACCCTGGGTTGCTGACATTGGGAGTCTGGATTGCGATCTTTCTTGAATGAATATGAATATATATATATATATATATATATATATTTTATCTATATATGCCCATGCCTAAAGGAGTGTCTAAATGTTAAGATACTCACCAATGGACACGTGTCCACTAGCAGATAGCCAAACCAGTACAGAAACATATCCACAAAGTATATTGTAGATCCATAAAGAGGCTAAAGACAAATTATGGAAGGCTTGTAAAACTATTTCCATAAGATGAAAAAAGAATCACAAACCATACCCCCATATACATCCCTCTGACAAGCACGGTTCTCTGTGGGGATACTTGGCCTCAATATATAGTAAAAAACCCTCTCTGAATATCAAATGCACACCTTTATTCTTCAATCAACTCCAGCAGAGGCAAAGTAAAGACTGAGGTATGTGTGAGGTGGGAGGGTTTTTATAGAGATCTTGGGGTTTGGGATTCTGCCTCATTGTGGTAGCGAAGAGTAATTCCCAAGAGTAATGGATCGTAGGCTCTAACCACCTGTATAATAGAAAACGTTAATCAACCTGTAAGAATAACAATGGTAAATCATGAGAAGTTGGGTTAAAGAAAACAATGCCAATCTGTATTGGCATTTAGTCCATTTGGATATAATGTCCCCAATCTATGGATCAATTCAGCTTCTCTCTGCAATAACCTGATTCCTATCACCTCCTCTTCTCAATGGAGAGACATGGTCTATCAGCATGAACCTCATTTACCTTATGCTGTTTACTCAATTTTGATCAGTTAGTGAACAAGTGCTTGTGAATCGCATATGGCTCTTTTGCGCTTCTTTGCTGGAACACGGAATCATGGACATTGTTCTTATCATGAACGTTTTCATATTTATGAACTGAAGATTATTAGTTTATCTTTTATGGAAAGATCATCTTTACTTCATCATTACGTTAGTGAACATTACATTTATTTTGGTGTAAAAGGACTCATTTGTCATGTAGGCGTGATGTACACTTACCTTTTATTTAGTCATACAAGCAAAAGGCAGAAAGCTTCTAAACCTTTAGGGGTTTGGGATTATTTAAACCATCAAAAACAGCATTACACAGTGTTCCAATAATAAAGTCCTTTATTGCAAATGTATTAAAATAACCATACACATGGAAGAGCTTCTTGGATCTTTATACTTTTCATGCTGTTCTCACGCCTACTCATAGATATTATTTGGACTCGTTATGGGCCTCTTATAATAAAGTTTTGGTTGGGAAATTGTAGAAATCAGCCGTGGAGCTTCCTCGTACATGGTCGCATTTTATAGTGTGTGTGTTTCTGTGCAATCAGTATTTTAAGTAAACCATATCTAGAATGTTTTCCCTCTATCCCTATTTGTCTTCCATTACCCTTGCCTTTTTATTGTTCAGCTGTCACATGGACTGGACCCAGCCTATGTAACAATCAGATTAGACCCATTCCATTGTTTTTCAGTTTCTTTATAATCAAAACACTGTATAACATTGCTCACCCTGGTCATTTTTGTACAAAGTTCCATTTTTTTTCCCTTTTTTTGGGAATCCTGTTTTTTAAACATGGGTGTAAGTCATCATTGGTTAATAGTGTATGCAAATATATTGTTTATTTGACTGTTTTTACAATCATTTTTTTTTTTTTTGTTGTACTGTTTTTTCATTGTGTTCCCTGTGCATCAATTTCATATTTATACAAAACATTAAATTAAATATTATAATAGATTAGAACAAGATTATAATACATGTGCATTTTTTACAATTATATGAAAACTATATTTCTTCTGTTAAGTGTGATCAGTCCACGGGTCATCATTACTTCTGGGATATTAACTCCTCCCCAACAGGAAGTGCAAGAGGATTCACCCAGCAGAGCTGCATATAGCTCTTCCCCTCTACGTCACTCCCAGTCATTCTCTTGCACCCAACGACTAGATAGGAGGTGTGAGAGGACTATGGTGATTATACTTAGTTTTATATCTTCAATCAAAAGTTTGTTATTTTAAAATAGCACCGGAGTGTGTTATTACCTCTCTGGCAGAGTTTGAAGAAGAATCTACCAGAGTTTTTGCTATGATTTTAGCCGGAGTAGTTAAGATCATATTGCTGTTTCTCGGCCATCTGAGGAGAGGTAAACTTCAGATCAGGGGACAGCGGGCAGATGAATCTGCATAGAGGTATGTAGCAGCTTTTATTTTCTGACAATGGAATTGATGAGAAAATCCTGCCATACCGATATAATGTCATGTATGTATACTTTACACTTCAGTATTCTGGGGAATGGTACTTCACTAGAATTACACTGTAAGAAGTACATAAAGCTGTTTAATAACTAGAAATTATGTTTAGCGTTTTTGCTGGAATGTAAAATCGTTTTCATTTGCTGAGGTACTGAGTGAATAAATGTTTGGGCACCATTTTTCCACTTGGCAGTTGCTTAATCTTTTTCTGTCAGTTTCTGTTCTCTCTCACTGCTGTGTGTGAGGGGGAAGGGCCGTTTTTTGGCGCCTTTTCTATGCATCAGTTATTTCAGTCAGCAGCTCATTGTATTCCCTGCATGATCCGGTTCATCTCTACAGAACTCAGGGGTCTTCAAACTTATTTTGAGGGAGGTAATTTCTCTCAGCAGAGCTGTGAGAATTATAGTTGACTGTGATAAAAAACGTTTATTCTGTAATTGTTTCCTGCTTTCAGAATTTGTTATCTTTGCTATTGGGATTAAACCTTTGCTAAAGTTGTGTTGTTTACAAGGATTGAGGCTATAACTGTTTCAGTTTATTAATTTTCAACTGTTATAGATTTTCTGTGCTTCTTAAAGGCGCAGTACGTTTTTAATTGAATTGTATTCCAAGTTGCAACTTTATTTGCTAGTGTGTTAAACATGTCTGATTCAGAGGAAGATACCTGTGTCATTTGTTGCAATGCCAAAGTGGAGCCCAATAGAAATTTATGTACTAACTGTATTGATGCTACTTTAAATAAAAGTCAATCTGTACAAATTGAACAAATTTCACCAAACAACGAGGGGAGAGTTATGCCGACTAACTCGCCTCACGTGCCAGTACCTGCATCTCCCGCTCGGGAGGTGCGTGATATTGTAGCGCCGAGTACATCTGGCCGGCCATTACAAATCACATTACAGGATATGGCTTCTGTTATGACTGAAGTTTTGGCTAAATTACCAGAACTAAGAGGTAAGCGTGATCACTCTGGGGTGAGAACAGAGTGCGCTGATAATATTAGGGCCATGTCAGACACTGCGTCACAGGTTGCAGAACATGAGGACGGAGAACTTCATTCTGTGGGTGACGGTTCTGATCCAAAACTGGATTCAGATATTTCATATTTTAAATTTAAACTGGAAAACCTCCGTGTATTACTAGGGGAGGTGTTAGCGGCTCTGAATGATTGTAACACAGTTGCAATACCAGAGAAAATGTGTAGGTTGGATAAATATTTTGCGGTACCGACGAGTACTGAGGTTTTTCCTATACCTAAGAGAATTACTGAAATTGTTTCTAAGGAGTGGGATAGACCCGGTGTGCCGTTCTCACCCCCTCCGATATTTAGAAAAATGTTTCCAATAGACGCCACCACACGGGACTTATGGCAAACGGTCCCTAAGGTAGAGGGAGCAGTTTCTACTTTAGCTAAGCGTACCACTATCCCGGTGGAGGATAGCTGTGCCTTTTCAGATCCAATGGATAAAAAATTAGAGGGTTACCTTAAGAAAATGTTTGTTCAACAAGGTTTTATATTGCAACCCCTTGCATGCATTGCGCCGATCACGGCTGCAGCGGCGTTCTGGATTGAGTCTCTGGAAGAGAACATTAGTTCAGCTACTCTGGACGACATTACGGACAGGCTTAGAGTCCTTAAACTAGCTAATTCATTCATTTCGGAGGCCGTAGTACATCTAACTAAACTTACGGCGAAGAATTCAGGATTCGCCATTCAGGCACGCAGGGCGCTGTGGCTAAAATCCTGGTCAGCTGATGTTACTTCTAAGTCTAAATTGCTTAATATACCTTTCAAAGGGCAGACCTTATTCGGGCCCGGGTTGAAAGAGATTATCGCTGACATTACAGGAGGTAAAGGCCATGCCCTGCCTCAGGACAAAGCCAAAACTAAGACTAGACAGTCTAATTTTCGTTCCTTTCGTAATTTCAAAGCAGGAGCAGCATCAACTTCCTCTGCACCAAAACAGGAAGGAGCTGTTGCTCGCTACAGACAAGGCTGGAAACCTAACCAGTCCTGGAACAAGGGCAAGCAGACCAGGAAACCTACTGCTGCCCCTAAAACGGCATGAATTGAGGGCCCCCGATCCGGGATCGGATCTAGTGGGGGGCAGGCTTTCTCTCTTCGCCCAGGCTTGGGCAAGAGATGTCCAGGATCCCTGGGCGCTAGAAATAATATCTCAGGGATACCTTCTGGACTTCAAATACTCTCCTCCAAGAGAGAGATTTCATCTGTCAAGGTTGTCAACAATCCAGACAAAGAAAGAGGCGTTTCTACGCTGCGTACAAGAGCTCTTGTTAATGGGAGTAATCCACCCAGTTCCACGATCGGAACAGGGACAGGGGTTTTACTCAAATCTGTTTGTGGTTCCCAAAAAAGAGGGAACTTTCAGACCAATCCTGGACTTAAAGATCCTAAACAAGTTCCTAAGAGTTCCATCGTTCAAGATGGAGACTATTCGGACAATTTTACCTATGATCCAAGAGGGTCAGTACATGACCACTGTAGATTTAAAAGATGCTTACCTTCACATACCGATTCACAAAGATCATTACCGGTACCTAAGGTTTGCCTTCCTAGACAGGCATTACCAGTTTGTGGCTCTTCCATTCGGATTGGCTACAGCTCCAAGAATCTTCACAAAGGTTCTGGGTGCTCTTCTGGCGGTACTAAGACCGCGGGGAATCTCGGTAGCTCCATACCTAGACGACATTCTAATTCAAGCTTCAAGCTTTCAAACTGCCAAGTCTCATACAAAGTTAGTACTGGCATTTCTAAGGTCACATGGATGGAAGGTGAACGAAAAGAAAAGTTCACTCGTTCCACTCACAAGAGTTCCCTTCCTGGGGACTCTTATAGATTCTGTAAAAATGAAGATTTACCTGACAGAGGACAGGTTAACAAGACTTCAAAGTGCTTGCCGCACCCTTCATTCCATTCAACACCCGTCAGTGGCTCAATGCATGGAGGTAATCGGCTTAATGGTAGCGGCAATGGACATAGTACCCTTTGCACGCTTACACCTCAGACCACTGCAACTGTGCATGCTAAGTCAGTGGAATGGGGATTACTCAGACTTATCCCCTTCTCTGAATCTGGATCAAGAGACCAGAAATTCTCTTCTTTGGTGGCTTTCTCGGCCACATCTGTCCAGGGGGATGCCATTCAGCAGACCAGACTGGACAATTGTAACAACAGACGCCAGCCTTCTAGGTTGGGGTGCCGTCTGGAATTCTCTGAAGGCTCAGGGACAATGGAGTCAGGAGGAGAGTCTCCTGCCAATAAACATTCTGGAATTGAGAGCAGTTCTCAATGCCCTCCTGGCTTGGCCCCAGTTGACAACGCGGGGTTTCATCAGGTTTCAGTCGGACAACATCACGACTGTAGCTTACATCAACCATCAGGGAGGGACACGAAGCTCCCTAGCTATGATGGAAGTATCAAAGATAATTCGCTGGGCAGAGTCTCACTCTTGCCACCTGTCAGCAATCCACATCCCGGGAGTGGAGAACTGGGAGGCGGATTTCTTAAGTCGTCAGACTTTGCATCCGGGGGAGTGGGAACTTCATCCGGAGGTCTTTGCCCAAATACTTCGACGTTGGGGCAAACCAGAGATAGATCTCATGGCGTCTCGACAGAACGCCAAGCTTCCTCGTTACGGGTCCAGATCCAGGGATCCAGAAGCAGTCCTGATAGATGCTCTGACAGCACCTTGGGACTTCAGGATGGCTTACGTGTTTCCACCCTTCCCGATGCTTCCTCGATTGATTGCCAGAATCAAACAAGAGAGAGCATCAGTGATTCTAATAGCACCTGCGTGGCCACGCAGGACTTGGTATGCAGATCTGGTGGACATGTCATCCTGTCCACCTTGGTCTCTACCTCTGAAACAGGACCTTCTGATTCAGGGTCCCTTCAAACAGCAAAGTCTAACTTCTCTGAAGCTGACTGCTTGGAAATTGAACGCTTGATTTTATCAAGACGTGGGTTTTCTGAGTCAGTTATTGATACCTTAATACAGGCTAGGAAACCTGTTACCAGAAAGATTTACCATAAGATATGGCGTAAATACCTATATTGGTGTGAATCCAAGGGTTACTCTTGGAGTAAGGTTAGGATTCCTAGGATATTGTCTTTTCTACATGAAGGTTTAGAAAAGGGTTTATCCGCTAGTTCATTAAAGGGACAGATCTCAGCTCTGTCCATTCTGTTACACAAACGTCTGTCAGAAGTTCCTGACGTCCAGGCTTTTTGTCAGGCTTTGGCCAGGATTAAGCCTGTGTTTAAAACGGTTGCTCCACCATGGAGTTTAAACCTTGTTCTTAATGTTTTACAGGGCGTTCCGTTTGAACCCCTTCATTCCATTGATATAAAGTTGTTATCTTGGAAAGTTCTATTTTTAATGGCTATTTCCTCGGCTCGAAGAGTCTCTGAGTTATCAGCCTTACATTGTGATTCTCCTTATTTGATTTTTCATTCGGATAAGGTAGTTCTGCGTACTAAACCTGGGTTCTTACCTAAGGTAGTTACTAACAGGAATATCAATCAAGAGATTGTTGTTCCTTCTTTATGCCCAAATCCTTCTTCGAAGAAGGAACGTCTACTGCACAACCTGGATGTAGTCCGTGCTCTAAAATTTTACTTACAGGCAACTAAGGAATTTCGACAAACGTCTTCTCTGTTTGTCGTTTACTCTGGGCAGAGGAGAGGTCAAAAAGCTTCTGCTACCTCTCTTTCTTTTTGGCTTCGTAGCATAATTCGTTTAGCTTATGAGACTGCTGGACAGCAGCCTCCTGAAAGGATTACAGCTCATTCCACTAGAGCTGTGGCTTCTACTTGGGCCTTTAAGAATGAGGCCTCTGTTGAACAGATTTGCAAGGCTGCAACTTGGTCTTCGCTTCATACTTTTTCCAAATTTTACAAATTTGACACTTTTGCTTCATCGGAGGCTATTTTTGGGAGAAAGGTTCTTCAGGCAGTGGTTCCTTCTGTATAAAGAGCCTGCCTATCCCTCCCGTCATCCGTGTACTTTTGCTTTGGTATTGGTATCCCAGAAGTAATGATGACCCGTGGACTGATCACACTTAACAGAAGAAAACATAATTTATGCTTACCTGATAAATTCCTTTCTTCTGTAGTGTGATCAGTCCACGGCCCGCCCTGTTTTAAGGCAGGTAAATATTTTTTAATTTATACTCCAGTCACCACTTCACCCTTGGCTTTTCCTTTCTCGTTGGTCCTTGGTCGAATGACTGGGAGTGACGTAGAGGGGAAGAGCTATATGCAGCTCTGCTGGGTGAATCCTCTTGCACTTCCTGTTGGGGAGGAGTTAATATCCCAGAAGTAATGATGACCCGTGGACTGATCACACTACAGAAGAAAGGAATTTATCAGGTAAGCATAAATTATGTTTTCTCCAACATAGGTGTGTCCGGTCCACGGCGTCATCCTTACTTGTGGGATATTCTCTTCCCCAACAGGAAATGGCAAAGAGCCCAGCAAAGCTGGTCACATGATCCCTCCTAGGCTCCGCCTACCCCAGTCATTCTCTTTGCCGTTGTACAGGCAACATCTCCACGGAGATGGCTTAGAGTTTTTTAGTGTTTAACTGTAGTTTTTCATTATTCAATCAAGAGTTTGTTATTTTCAAATAGTGCTGGTACGTACTATTTACTCAGAAACAGAAAAGAGATGAAGAATTCTGTTTGTATGAGGAAAATGATTTTAGCAACCGTAACTAAAATCCATGGCTGTTCCACACAGGACTGTTGAGAGCAATTAACTTCAGTTGGGGGAACAGTTTGCAGTCTCTTGCTGCTTGAGGTATGACACATTCTAACAAGACGATGTAATGCTGGAAGCTGTCATTTTCCCTATGGGATCCGGTAAGCCATGTTTATTACGATTGTAAATAAGGGCTTCACAAGGGCTTATTTAAACTGTAGACTTTTTTTGGGCTAAATCGATTGATATTAACACTTATTTAGCCTTGAGGAATCATTTATTCTGGGTATTTTGATTTAATAATATCGGCAGGCACTGTTTTAGACACCTTATTCTTTAGGGGCTTTCCCAAAGCATAGGCAGAGTCTCATTTTCGCGCCGGTGTTGCGCACTTGTTTTTGAGAGGCATGGCATGCAGTCGCATGTGAGAGGAGCTCTGATACTTATAAAAGACTTCTGAAGGCGTCATTTGGTATCGTATTCCCCTTTGGGTTTGGTGGGTCTCAGCAAAGCAGATACCAGGGACTGTAAAGGGGTTTAAAGCTTAAAACGGCTCCGGTTCCGTTATTTTAAGGGTTAAAGCTTCCAAAATTGGTGTGCAATATTTTCAAGGCTTTAAGACGCTGTGGTGAAAATTTGGTGAATTTTGAACAATTCCTTCATGTTTTTTCGCAATTGCAGTAATAAAGTGTGTTCAGTTTAAAATTTAAAGTGACAGTAACGGTTTTATTTTAAAACGTTTTTTGTACTTTCTGATCAAGTTTATGCCTGTTTAACATGTCTGAACTACCAGATAGACTGTGTTCTGAATGTGGGGAAGCCAGAATTCCTATTCATTTAAATAAATGTGATTTATGTGATAATGACAATGATGCCCAAGATGATTCCTCAAGTGAGGGGAGTAAGCATGGTACTGCATCATTCCCTCCTTCGTCTACACGAGTCTTGCCCACTCAGGAGGCCCCTAGTACATCTAGCGCGCCAATTCTCCTTACTATGCAACAATTAACGGCTGTAATGGATAATTCTGTCAAAAACATTTTAGCCAAAATGAACCCTTGTCAGCGTAAGCGTGGCTGCTCTGTTTTAGTTACTGAAGAGCATGACGACGCTGATATTAATATCTCTGAAGGGCCCCTAACCCAATCTGAGGGGGCCAGGGAGGTTTTGTCTGAGGGAGAAATTACTGATTTAGGGAACATTTCTCAGCAGGCTGAATCTGATGTGATTACATTTAAATTTAAATTGGAACATCTCCGCATTTTGCTTAAGGAGGTATTATCCACTCTGGATGATTGTGAAAATTTAGTCATCCCAGAGAAACTATGTAAAATGGACAAGTTCCTAGAGGTGCCGGGGCTCCCAGAAGCTTTTCCTATACCCAAGCGGGTGGCGGACATTGTTAATAAAGAATGGGAAAGGCCCGGTATTCCTTTCGCCCCTCCCCCCATATTTAAAAAATTGTTTCCTATGGTCGACCCCAGAAAGGACTTATGGCAGTCAGTCCCCAAGGTCGAGGGAGCGGTTTCTACTTTAAACAAACGCACCACTATTCCCATAGAGGATAGTTGTGCTTTCAAAGATCCTATGGATAAAAAATTAGAAGGTTTGCTTAAAAAGATGTTTGTTCAGCAGGGTTACCTTCTACAACCCATTTCATGCATTGTCCCTGTCACTACAGCCGCATATTTCTGGTTTGATGAACTGCTTAAGGTGCTCGATAGTGACTCTCCTCCTTATGAGGAGATTATGGACAGAATCAATGCTCTCAAATTGGCTAATTCTTTCACTCTAGACGCCTCTTTGCAATTGGCTAAGTTAGCGGCTAAGAACTCTGGGTTTGCTATTGTGGCGCGCAGAGCGCTTTGGTTGAAATCTTGGTCGGCTGATGCGTCTTCCAAGAACAAGCTACTAAACATTCCTTTCAAGGGGAAAACGCTGTTTGGTCCTGACTTGAAAGAGATTATCTCTGATATCACTGGGGGTAAGGGCCACGCCCTTCCTCAGGATCGGCCCTTCAAGGCAAAAAATAGACCTAATTTTCGTCCCTTTCGTAAAAACGGACCAGCCCAAGGTGTTACGTCCTCTAAGCAAGAGGGTAATACTTCTCAGGCCAAGCCAGCTTGGAGACCAATGCAAGGCTGGAACAAGGGAAAGCAGGCCAAGAAACCTGCCACTGTTACCAAGACAGCATGAAATATTGGCCCCCGATCCGGGACCGGATCTGGTGGGGGGCAGACTCTCTCTCTTCGCTCAGGCTTGGGCAAGAGATGTTCTGGATCCCTGGGCGCTAGAAATAGTCTCCCAGGGTTATCTTCTGGAATTCAAGGGACTTCCCCCAAGGGGGAGGTTCCACAAGTCGCAGTTGTCTTCAGACCACATAAAAAGACAGGCGTTCTTACATTGTGTAGAAGACCTGTTAAAAATGGGAGTGATTCATCCTGTTCCATTAAGAGAACAAGGGATGGGGTTCTACTCCAATCTGTTTATAGTTCCCAAAAAAGAGGGAACGTTCAGACCAATCCTAGATCTCAAGATCTTAAACAAATTTCTCAAGGTCCCATCGTTCAAGATGGAAACCATTCGAACTATCCTTCCTTCCATCCAGGAAGGTCAATTTATGACCACGGTGGATTTAAAGGATGCGTATCTACATATTCCTATCCACAAGGAACATCATCGGTTCCTAAGGTTTGCATTCCTGGACAAACATTACCAGTTCGTGGCGCTTCCTTTCGGATTAGCCACTGCTCCAAGGATTTTCACAAAGGTACTAGGGTCCCTTCTAGCGGTGCTAAGACCAAGGGGCATTGCAGTAGTACCTTACCTGGACGACATTCTGATTCAAGCGTCGTCCCTTCCTCAAGCAAAGGCTCACACGGACATTGTCCTGGCCTTTCTCAGATCTCACGGCTGGAAAGTGAACGTGGAAAAGAGTTCTCTATCCCCGTCAACAAGGGTTCCCTTCTTGGGAACAATTATAGTCTCCTTAGAAATGAGGATCTTTCTAACAGAGGCCAGAAAAACAAAGCTTCTGGACTCTTGTCGGATACTTCATTCCGTTCCTCTTCCTTCCATAGCTCAGTGCATGGAAGTGATCGGGTTGATGGTGGCGGCGATGGACATAGTTCCTTTTGCGCGCATTCATCTAAGACCATTACAACTGTGCATGCTCAGTCAGTGGAATGGGGACTATACAGACTTGTCTCCGAAGATACAAGTAAATCAGAGGACCAGAGACTCACTCCGTTGGTGGCTGTCCCTGGACAATCTGTCTCAAGGGATGATGTTCCACAGACCAGAGTGGGTCATTGTCACGACCGACGCCAGTCTGATAGGCTGGGGCGCGGTCTGGGGATCCCTGAAAGCTCAGGGTCTTTGGTCTCGGGAAGAATCTCTTCTACCGATAAATATTCTGGAACTGAGAGCGATATTCAATGCGCTCCAGGCCTGGCCCCAGCTTGCGAGGACCAGGTTCATACGGTTTCAATCAGACAACATGACTGTTGCGTACATCAACCATCAGGGGGGAACAAGGAGTTCCCTAGCGATGGAAGAAGTAACCAAAATTATTCTTTGGGCGGAGTCTCACTCCTGCCACCTGTCTGCTATCCACATCCCAGGAGTGGAAAATTGGGAAGCGGATTTTCTGAGTCGTCAGACATTACATCCGGGGGAGTGGGAACTCCATCCGGAAATCTTTGCCCAAGTCACTCACCTGTGGGGCATTCCAGACATGGATCTGATGGCCTCTCGTCAGAACTTCAAAGTTCCTTGCTACGGGGCCAGATCCAGGGATCCCAAGGCGGCTCTAGTGGATGCACTAGTAGCACCTTGGACCTTCAAACTAGCTTATGTGTTCCCGCCATTTCCTCTCATCCCCAGGCTGATAGCCAGGATCAAGCAGGAGAGGGCGTCGGTGATCTTGATAGCTCCTGCGTGGCCACGCAGGACTTGGTATGCAGATCTGGTGAATATGTCATCGGCTCCACCTTGGAAGCTACCTTTGAGACGAGACCTTCTTGTTCAGGGTCCGTTCGAACATCCGAATCTGGTTTCACTCCAGCTGACTGCTTGGAGATTGAACGCTTGATTTTATCGAAGCGAGGATTCTCAGATTCTGTGATCGATACTCTTGTTCAGGCCAGAAAGCCTGTGACTAGAAAGATTTACCACAAAATTTGGAAAAAATATATCTGTTGGTGTGAATCTAAAGGATTCCCTTGGGACAAGGTTAAGATTCCTAGGATTCTATCCTTCCTTCAAGAAGGATTGGAAAAAGGATTATCTGCAAGTTCCCTGAAGGGACAGATTTCTGCCTTGTCGGTATTACTTCACAAAAAGCTGGCAGCTGTGCCAGATGTTCAAGCCTTTGTTCAGGCTCTGGTTAGAATCAAGCCTGTTTACAAACCTTTGACTCCTCCTTGGAGTCTCAATTTAGTTCTTTCAGTTCTTCAGGGGGTTCCGTTTGAACCCTTACATTCCGTTGATATTAAGTTATTATCTTGGAAAGTTTTGTTTTTAGTTGCGATTTCTTCTGCTAGAAGAGTCTCAGAATTATCTGCTCTGCAGTGTTCTCCTCCTTATCTGGTGTTCCATGCAGATAAGGTGGTTTTACGTACTAAACCTGGTTTTCTTCCAAAAGTTGTTTCTAACAAAAACATTAACCAGGAGATTATCGTACCTTCTCTGTGTCCAAAACCAGTTTCAAAGAAGGAACGTTTGTTGCACAATTTGGATGTTGTTCGCGCTCTAAAATTCTATTTAGATGCTACAAAGGATTTTAGACAAACATCTTCCTTGTTTGTTGTTTATTCAGGTAAAAGGAGAGGTCAAAAAGCAACTTCTACCTCTCTCTCTTTTTGGATTAAAAGCATCATCAGATTGGCTTACGAGACTGCCGGACGGCAGCCTCCCGAAAGAATCACAGCTCATTCCACTAGGGCTGTGGCTTCCACATGGGCCTTCAAGAACGAGGCTTCTGTTGATCAGATATGTAGGGCAGCGACTTGGTCTTCACTGCACACTTTTACCAAATTTTACAAGTTTGATACTTTTGCTTCTTCTGAGGCTATTTTTGGGAGAAAGGTTTTGCAAGCCGTGGTGCCTTCCATTTAGGTGACCTGATTTGCTCCCTCCCTTCATCCGTGTCCTAAAGCTTTGGTATTGGTTCCCACAAGTAAGGATGACGCCGTGGACCGGACACACCTATGTTGGAGAAAACAGAATTTATGTTTACCTGATAAATTTCTTTCTCCAACGGTGTGTCCGGTCCACGGCCCGCCCTGGTTTTTTTAATCAGGTCTGATATTTTATTTTCTTTAACTACAGTCACCACGGTACCATATGGTTTCTCCTATACAAATATTCCTCCTTAACGTCGGTCGAATGACTGGGGTAGGCGGAGCCTAGGAGGGATCATGTGACCAGCTTTGCTGGGCTCTTTGCCATTTCCTGTTGGGGAAGAGAATATCCCACAAGTAAGGATGACGCCGTGGACCGGACACACCGTTGGAGAAAGAAATTTATCAGGTAAACATAAATTCTGTTTTATAGAGCTTGCTTTTTGATCTGTATTGTTTTATGAATATACATTTAAAATACAAGTCCTGAAAGCTAGAACTCCTAGTATAGATCAGTTGAAACCCCCCCCCCCCCCAAAAAAAAAAACATTTTTTGTTCTATGCTTATTTCAAATATTTGCTTTCATTTTGTCACTGTTTTAGTGAGGGAACATTTATGTAAGAAGCTGATAGAACTGACTAAGAAGTAACTAGGTGCATATTTGTTGTCTTGTGTTTCTAATGAACACAAACCCTACTTTGCAAAATATATTGCAAAGTAAAACACACATATATAGTGAAATCCTTGTTAAGGGTCTCCAATTTTTTCCCCCTTTTGTTTACCCAGGTAACCTTGTCGTTGAAAATAAGCCAACAACTGGTTTTGCCCCCAATGTGGTAGTTGGCCAGGTTCCTCAGGGAACAAACCATGTAAACAAAACTCCCCCACAAATTAATCTAGCACAACTCCGGCTCCAACACATGCAGCAGCAGGTGTATGCACAGAAACACCAGCAGCTCCAACAAATGAGAATGGCCCAACCACCCGGTCAGCACCAGAGACAATCTGCTCCTCAAGTAATGCATCAACAGGCAAGTAGAACACATGTATTTTACTCACCTACATGTTGTGATATTGCATGCTTTTAGGAATTTGATTAAAGGGAAATGATTGTGTGAGTGGAAGTCATTTACCAATTAACTAAATATCAAATATGCATCTAAGTGGATAGTTATATTATCAGTCAGTTTGCATCATCAACTGCGTTGTTTACTCCATATTTTCTCATACTTTTGTGTGACATGATTTTTTTCTTTTTAAATTAGTGTTGCTTACTGCTCACAAAGAAAGTGTATTTGCTTCAAAGAGTCAAATTGATGTAATAATGTGCTCAGTTTTAATTTTAAAAATCTCAATGCTCCTTCACTGCAGCGCAGGTCTTAAAAGGGTTGCTTGTTCAGCATGAAACAGGGTGTCCTCAGATTTATGGAAGTATAACTCTGCAAATCATTTTCCAACCTATAGGCACATCCAACATGTTCTGTTCTGCCTATAGTTAAAAAAACTGCACACTTTAAAGCAAATAAAATCTGCTCATATATAAAATGTGCTCAACTAGTTTCAGCTAGACAAGTCTGCTTTTTCAAAAGATTTAAAGAGCTATAACACCATTTTTTTCATATGGGTGGCGAGAGTCCACGAGCTGTTACATATGGGATATACATTCCTACCAGACGGAGGCAATGTTTCCTAAACCCCAAAAGCCTATAAAACCCCTCCCATCTCACTCATACATCAGTTTTAAACTTTGCCTCTGTTGGAGGCGGTTGAAGCATGATGATGTGCTTAATTTCTTTCATGTAAGTGGCAAGAGTCCATGAGCTAGTGACGTATGTGATATACATTCTTACCAGGAGGGGGCAAAGTTTCGAAAACCTTAAAATGCCTATAAATACACCTCCCACCACACTCATTCCTCAGTTTTACAAACTTTGCCTCCTGTGGAGGTGGTGAAGTAAGTTTGTGCTTGATTTCTTGGTATGATAGGCACTTCTATCTGGGGAAGGCCTTTTTTCACCAGACGTTACTGCGCAGTTCAGACGGCGGTGTCTGCGGCCTTTAATGCTTTACATCGCCCTGCTTAAGCGCAAGCGAAAGTTTACATATTGCACTCCTTCCCAGAGTACATCAGGTAATTTATTTATATTCTTAAGACTTCAGAATATGAACATTCTTGGTCTCTGCTGCCTCTAAACCTCCGGCCGGTGAGGAAACAGACTTTAGGAATTTGCGCTTTCTTCTAAAGGAAGTTTTTGGCGAATTCAGGGGTTCCAGAGGCCTAATTGCCTGATGAACCTTTAATTCCTAAATTGGATAGAGTTTGAGGACAGGGTGGTACCTTATCCTTCCCTGCTCCTGTTAGATGGCGAACATTATTAAGAATGAATGGGACAGGATTGGATTCCTTTTACCCCTCTTCTCACTTTAACAAATTGTCCTTGGTCCTGGACTCTCAATGAAGTTGAGGTTCCGTCCCTAAATGGGATGGCGTTATCTTTACCCTTGCTAAACGTACTACTATCCCGCTTGTGGATAGTTCTTTATTTGAAGAGCCCATGGATAAAAGATGGAAACTCTGTCAAGGATGTTTCAACATACAGGATATTTGTTTCAACCGGCGGCAGATGTTGCTGCGGTTACGGGAGAAACTACCTTCTGGTGTGACTCCTTATAGGATTTGATCGGGTGGAGGATCCCCTCGACCTTACTCAGAAAAGATTTATGGCCTTTAGGGTTGTTAATTCTTTTATCTGTGCTGCTATTAGGCAGTTTATTCACTTGAATGCTATGGCTTCAGCTTTTTTTGTTCAGGCCTGTCGGGCTCTGACTGAATTCATGGTCTGCGGATATGACTTCTAAGTCTAGACTTGTCTTTTGTCTGGTCCAGGCCTGGACTCGATTATCTCCACGGTCACAGGGGGCAAGGTTGCCCTCCTACCGCAAGAGTATATGAACTATTCTAAGGGACGATTTTCATTCTGATAAGGCCCATGTCAGCAGTCCTCCGCTAAGCCAGAGCAAACCAAGAGCTCTTGTAAGCCGACTCAGTCCTGGAATAAATCCAAGCAGAGCGAGAAGCCCGCCGAGTCTACGTTGGCATGAATGGGCAGTCCCTGGTCCTCTTCTGGATTGTGTAGGGGGCAGTATGTCGCTCTTTTCAGTCGCTTAGTTCAGAGACGTGCAGGATCCATGGGTCCTGGAGGTCATAGCTCAGGGTTACAAGAGAGGTTTTAAGTCTCAGCCACCCAAGGGCAGATTCCTCCTGTCTTCCTGATCAGAAAGGATGGAAGCCTTTCTGGGGTGTGTACGGGATCTGTCCTCTAGGAGTTATTGTCCCGGTGCCTATCGCAGTGAGAGGTTTGGGATACTATGCAAACCTTTCTGTGGTCCCTAAAAAGGAGGGAACTTTCCGTCCGATTCTGGACCTAAAGTGCTTAAGCAGGTTTTTTAAATATCCCCTCGTTTAAGATTGAGACAATAAGGTCCATTCTACCCCTCGTTTGAGAGGGGTAGTTCATGACCGCGATAGATCTGAAGGATAATCCCTTCTCGTACTAATCCTCAAGGACCACTTCCAGTTCCTATGGTTTGCATTCCTGGACCAGCACTTCCAGTTTCTTGCCCTTTCTTTTGGTCTAGCTAAAGAAATTTAGGAATATCTCCTGTCTTCGATCCCATGGATGGCAGATAATCTAGAGAGAGTTTTCTTTTATCAAGTACCAGGGTAGAATTCTCTAGTACTATAATAGTCTCCATAGACATGAGAATATTTCTAACAGACCAGAGACGTTGCAAGCTTGCTTCAACATGTCTTGCCCTCCAGATCTCCTTAAGGCCATCTGTGGCTCGGTGTATGGATGTGATTGGTCTCATGGTGTCCAGCTTGGACATCATTTCCTTTGCCAGGTTTTACCTTAGACTGTTGCAACTGTGCATGCTGAACTAGTAGAACGGTGATCATTTTGATTTGTCTCAACAGATTTCTCTGTACAACCAATCGGGAGAATCGCTCTCTTGATGGTTTTGTCCGGATAATTTGTCCTGATGGACGTCCGTCTCAAGATCATCCTGGGTGATTGTGACTACGGTTGCGAGTCTTTCAGGATGGGTAGCTGTTTTGGGTGCCGTGAAGGCACAGGGTCTCTGATCTCAGGAGGTAAAGCTCCCTCCTGATCTCATTTTGGATCTTCGGGCAATATACAATGCTCTGAAGGATTGGCCTCTGCTGGGTTCATCCCAGATAATCAGATTCCAATCAAACAATATGTCCTCTGTGGCTTACATCAACCATCAGGGAGGAACGAGAAGTTCCCTAGTTTTGAGGGAAGTATCTCAGATTCTGATCTGGGGGAGACCCTTATTTGTTCGCTGTCAGCGATTCACATTCCGGGTGTGGACAACTAGGAAGCGGATTTTCTCAGCAGACAATCCTTTCATCCCGAAGAATGGTCTCTCCATCCCGAGTGTTTGCAGAGATTTGCAAGAGGAAGATTTTATAACGTCTCAACGAGGTACAGGGATCTTCAGGGGGAGCTAATGGATGCATTAGCGTTGTTTTGGAGGTTTAATTTATCCATTCCGACCGTTACCACTACTTCCTAGTGTAGTGGCTCAAATCAAGCAGGCGTCGGTGATATTGACTGCTCCGTCTTGGCCGCAAAGGATATGGTTCGTGGATCTAGTGGGGATGTCATCTCCTCCGTGGAAGTTAGCTTGTCGCAGGGATCTGCTGACCAAGGTCTCTTTGATCATCAATGTCTAGATTCTCTGAGGCTGACTGCGTGGAGATTGAATGCTTAGTCCTAGCCAAGAGAGGGTTTTCTGAGAGAGAGTTTTTACTCTCATTCAAGCTCGTAAGCTGGTTGCTCGTCACATCTATCATAAGGTGTGGAGGACCTACTTATTCTGTAATCCAGGATGAACTGGAGAAGGGCTTTTCTGCAAGTCCCCTGACCGGACAGTTTTCGGCCCTGGCTGTGTTACTGCATAAGAGGTTTGCAGAGCTTCCCGATGTGCAGCCATTTGTTGAGGCACTGCTGTGATCTGACCTGTGTTTAGATCTAAGGCTCCTCCTTGGAGTCTAAAATCTTGTCCTTAAGGTTTTGCAACAGGCTCGGTTCGAGCCTATGCTTGAAGTAGACATTAAATTGTTGTCTTGGAAGTTTCTTTTTCTACTGGCTATTGCGTCTGCGTGCAGAGTATCTGTGATTGCTGCCTTGCAATGCGTCCCTCCTTATCTGGCTTTTCATGCCGATAATGCTGTTCTACAAACCAAGTTAGGTTTTCTTCCTAAGGTTGTGTCAATTCGCAACATCAATCAAGAGATTGTGGTTCCTTTATGTCTTAATCCTCTTTTGTCAAAGGAATGGATTTCTAGATGTGGTTTGGGCCTTGAAGTTCTATCTTCGGGCCAGGAAGGAATTTAGACAAACCTCTTTCTTTCATGTAATGGGCAAGAGTCCACGAGCTAGTGACGTATGGGATATACATTCCTACCAGGAGGGGCAAAGTTTCCCAAACCTTAAATGCCTATAAATACACCCCCCACTACACCCACAATTCAGTTTTTACAAACTTTGCCTCCTATGGAGGTTGTGAAGTAAGTTTGTGCTAGATTTCTACGTTGATATGCGCTTCTCAGCATGCTGAAGCCCGGTTCCTCTCAGAGTGCAGTGATTGACAGAGGGATGTGAAGGGAGTATTACCTATTGAATGCAATGGTCATCCTAACAGGGATCTATTTCATAGGTTCTCTGTTTTCGGTCGTAGAGATTTATCTCCTACCTCCATTTTCAGATCGACGATATACTCTTATATACCATTACCTCTGCTGATTCTCGTTTCAGTACTGGTTTGTTTATCTACTTTATGTAGATGAGTGTCTTTTGGTAAGTAAGTTTTCCTTTATTTAGACACTCAGCTATGGTTTGGCACTTTAAATGTAAAGTTCTAAATATAATGTTTGTACTTATATTTGCCATGATTCAGGTTTATCAGTATATTTCCTTTTTGCAGACTGTCAGTTTCATTTGGGAAATGCATATTAAAAAAAAATCTTACCTTCAATTTTCAAATTGACTTTCTTTCTAAATTGCGGGCTGTTAGGCTCGCGAGTGCGCGAATTGCTATAATTTATTGCTTCATTCTTTTTTCACGTGGTTGCGTCATGTATGACGCACGTGTTTGTTGCAGACGTTCTTGGCGCCAAAAAATATTTTCAGTTGTGGGCGTCATACTTGGCGCCAGATTTCTGACATTATTTAAGTCTTTATTTCATTCTGTTTCTGGTTTTCAGAGGCTTATTTTGTTTGCATTTTTCTCTTGTTAAGTGTATCCAGTCCACGGATCATCCATTACTTGTGGATATTCTCCTTCCCAACAGGAAGTTGCAAGAGGATCACCCACAGCAGAGCTGCTATATAGCTCCTCCCCTCACTGCCATATCCAGTCATTCTCTTGCAACTCTCAACAAAGATGGACGTAGTAAGAGGAGTGTGGTGTATTATAGTTAGTTTTTTAACTTCAATCAAAAGTTTGTTATTTTTAAATGGTACCGGAGTGTACTGTTTCATCTCAGGCAGCATTAGAAGAAGAATCTGCCTGTGATTTCTATGATCTTAGCAGAAGTAACTAAGATCCACTGCCGTTCTCACATATTCTGAGGAGTGAGGTAACTTCAGAGGGGGAATGGCGTGCAGGTTTTCCTGCAATAAGGTATGTGCAGTTAATATATTTCTAGGGATGGAATTTGCTAGAAAAATGCTGCTGATACCGGATTAATTTAAGTTAAGCCTTAAATGCAGTGATAGCGACTGGTATCAGGCTTATTAACAGATATACATACTCTTATAAAGTGTAATATAAACGTTTGCTGGCATGTTAATCGTTTTTATATATGTTTGGTGACAAAACTTATTGGGGCCTAGTTTTTTTTTTTCCACATGGCTGGCTTGATTTTTGCCTAGAAACAGTTTCCTGAAGCTTTCCACTGTTGCAATATGAGTGGGAAGGGCCTATTTTAGTGCTTTTCTGTGCAGCTAAAAATACTGACACACATTCAGCTTCCCTCTGCATGATACAGGACATCTCTGAAGGGCTCAAAAGGCTTCAAAGTCGTGTTTGAGGAGGGTAACAATCACAGTAGACTGTGGCAGTTGTTGTGACTGTGGTTAAAAAACGTTTTTGTCATTTATTATTCTGTTTTTGTTATTCAGGGGTTAATCATCCATTTGCAAGTGGGTGCAATGCTCTGCTGACTTGTTACATACACTGTAAAAATTTTGTTAGTGTAACTGCCTTTTCTCCTACATTGGTGTGTCCGGTCCACGGCTTCATCCTTACTTGTGGGAATATTCTCTTCCCTAACAGGAAATGGCAAAGAGGTACACAACAAAAGCTGTCCATATAGCCCCTCCTCTGGCTCCGCCCCCCAGTCATTCTCTTTGCCTGCTCTGAACAAGTAGCATCTCCACGGGGATGGTAAAGAGTATGTGGTGTTAGTTGTAGTTTTATTTCTTCTATCAAGAGTTTGTTATTTTAAAATAGTGCCGGTTTGTACTATTTACTCTACAACAGAAAGTGATGAAGAGTTCTGTTAAGAGGAGTATGATTTTAGCACCAGTAACTAGAATCCATTGCTGTTACCACGCAGGACTGTTGAAACCAAAGAACTTCAGTTGGGGGTAACAGTTTGCAGACTTATCTGCTTCAGGTATGACCAGTCTCTTTTCTAACAACACATAGTAATCCTAGAAGACTGTCCGTTTTTCCCTCATGGGACCGGTAAGCCATTTTCTTAGACTGAGTAACAGATTAAAGGCTTATATATTGGGCTCTATACTGGTTGACACTATTGGGCTAAATCAATTTGCTTATATCATATTCTTATGACATTTGGAGTGTTTTTATGAACTTAGAAACACTTTTGGAAACGTTTTAATTATGCCTGGCATTGGATTAGACGCCTAATCTAGTCAGAAAGGCCCCTTCACTCTGGTATGCAGAGGGAGGAGGCCTCATTTTCACGCCTCAGTTGCGCAGTTACTTCCAAAGGCAGTGCATTCAGCTTCATGTGAGAGGGTCCTGTGGCTGAGAAACAGACTCCGGAAGGCTTATTTCTGTGGTGAATAACCCCTAAGGAAGGTAAAAGCCGCAGCAAAGCTGTGGCAGGGACTGTAGTGTGTTTAAACCGGTTAATTTGAACAATTAGTTCCGGTTTGCTTATTTAAGGGTCTAGAAACTTCATATTTGGTGTGCAATACTTTCAAAGCATTAAGACACTGGGGTGCAAATTTTATAAAGATCGGATATTTCCTTCATAGTTTTTTGAACATTCAGAAATAAAGTGTGTTCCTTTTATTATTTAAAGAGACAGTAACGGTTTTGTATAAAATCGTTTTTATTGCATTAATAAACTGCCTAAATCTGCCTAACATGTCTGTACCTACAGATAGCATATGTTCTGTGTGTATGGAGGCCAAGGTGGTTCCCCCTTTAAATGTATGTGCAAATTGTGCCATGGCGTCCAAACAAAGTAAGGACAGTACTGTCACATTTAATAAGGTTGCCCAAGATGATTCTTCAAATGAAGGTAGTGGGGATAGTTCATCATCCTCTCCTTCTGTGTCAACACCAGTTTTGCCTGCGCAGGCGATACCTAGTACATCTAGCGTGCCAATGCTTATTACTATGCAGCAATTAACAGCAGTAATGGATAATTCTATAGCAAATCTTTTATCCAAACTGCCAGCATTTCCCAGAAAGCGTGATTGCTCAGTTTTAAATACAGAGGATGAGCAAGCAGGCGCTGACGATAATTTATCTGTTATACCCTCACATCAATCTGAATTGGCAGTGAGAGAGGGTCTGTCCGAGGGAGAAATTTCAGATTCAGGAAAAATTTCTCAGCAGGCAGAACCTGATATTGTGGCATTTAAAATTAAGCTAGAACATCTCCGCGCCCTGCTTAAGGAGGTGCTAGCTACTCTTGATAATTGTGATTCTTTGATAATTCCAGAGAAGTTATGCAAAATGGACAAATTCTTAGAGATCCCAGTGCACGCTGATGCTTTTCCGATACCCAAGAGGGTAGCGGACATAGTGAATAAGGAGTGGGAGAAGCCAGGTATACCTTTTGTTCCACCTCCTATATTTAAAAAAATGTTCCCCATTGTTGACCCCAGAAGGGACGCATGGCAGACGGGTAGAGGTAGAGGGGGCAGTTTCAACGTTAGCAAAGCGCACAACTATTCCTATAGAGGACAGTTGCGCTTTCAAAGATCCTATGGATAAAAAATTGGAAGGATTGCTTAAAAAGATTTTTGTTCAGCAAGGTTTCCTTCAACCAATTTCGTGCATTATTCCTGTCACCTCGGCGGCGTCTTTTTGGTTCGAGGAACTAGAAATTTCGCTCCAAAAGGAGACTCCATATGATGAAGTCATGGACAGAATTCACGCACTAAAGTTGGCTAATTCCTTTATTTTGGATGCCGCTTTAAAATTAGCAAAATTAGCGGCAAAAAACTCAGGTTTTGCAATAGTGGCGCGCAGGGCGCTTTGGCTAAAATCTTGGTCGGCGGATGTGTCGTCCAAAACAAAATTACTTAATATTCCTTTCAAAGGTAAGACCCTTTTCGGGCCAGAATTGAAGGAGATTATTTCTGACATCACTGGGGGAAAGGGCCATGCCCTCCCACAGGATAGGCCTTTCAAGGCAAAGAATAAGTCTAATTTTCATTCCTTTCGCAATTTCAGGAACGGACCGGCTTCTAACTCTGCAGCCTCTAGACAAGATGGTAACGCTTCCCAGCCTAAACCAGCATGGAAACCATTGCAAGGCTGGAACAAGGGTAAACAGGCCTTTTCCCCACCTCCTATATTTAGAAAAATGTTTCCAATAGACGCCACTACACGGGACTTATGGCAGACTGTCCCTAAGGTGGAGGGAGCAGTTTCTACTTTAGCAAAGCGTACCACTATCCCGGTTGAGGACAGTTGTGCTTTTTCAGATCCAATGGATAAAAAATTAGAGGGTTACCTTAAGAAAATGTTTATTCAACAAGGTTTTATTTTACAGCCCCTTGCATGCATTGCGCCTGTCACTGCTGCGGCGGCATTCTGGTTTGAGGCCCTGGAAGAGGCCATCAATACAGCTCCATTGACTGAAGTTGTTGACAAGCTTAGAACGCTTAAGCTAGCTAACTCATTTGTTTCTGATGCCATTGTTCATTTGACTAAACTAACGGCTAAGAATTCCGGATTCGCCATCTAGGCGCGTAGGGCGCTATGGCTCAAATCCTGGTCAGCTGATGTGACTTCAAAGTCTAAATTACTCAACATTCCTTTCAAGGGGCAGACCTTATTCGGGCCTGGTTTGAAAGAAATTATTGCTGACATTACTGGAGGTAAGGGTCATACCCTTCCTCAGGACAGGGCCAAATCAAAGGCCAAACAGTCTAATTTTCGTGCCTTTCGAAATTTCAAGGCAGGTGCAGCATCAGCTTCCTCTGCTTCAAAACAAGAGGGAACTTTTGCTCAATCCAAGCAGGCCTGGAAACCTAACCAGTCCTGGAACAAGGGCAAGCAGGCCAGAAAGCCTGCTGCTGCCTCTAAGACAGCATGAAGGAGCGGCCCCCTATCCGACAACGGATCTAGTAGGGGGCAGACTCTCTCTCTTTGCCCAGGCGTGGGCAAGAGATGTTCAGGATCCCTGGGCGTTGGAGATCATATCTCAGGGATATCTTCTGGACTTCAAAGCTTCTCCTCCACAAGGGAGATTTCACCTTTCAAGATTATCTGCAAACCAGATAAAGAAAGAGGCATTCCTAAACTGCGTACAAGATCTCCTTGTAATGGGAGTGATCCATCCAGTTCCGCGGACGGAACAAGGACAGGGGTTTTATTCAAATCTGTTTGTGGTTCCCAAAAAAGAGGGAACCTTCAGACCAATTTTGGATTTAAAGATCCTTAACAAATTCCTCAGAGTTCCGTCATTCAAGATGGAAACTATTCGAACCATTTTACCCATGATCTAAGAGGGTCAGTACATGACCACAGTGGACTTAAAGGATGCCTACCTTCACATTCCGATTCACAAGAATCATCATCAGTTCCTGAGGTTTGCCTTTCTAGACAGGCATTACCAATTTGTAGCTCTTCCATTCGGGTTGACTACAGCCCCAAGAATTTTTACAAAGGTTCTGGGCTCACTTCTGGCGGTCCTAAGACCGCGAGGCATAGCGGTGGCTCCTTACCTGGACGATATCCTGATACAGGCGTCAAGCTTTCAAATTGCCAAATCTCATACAGAGATAGTTCTGGCATTCCTGAGGTCGCATGGGTGGAAAGTGAACGAAGAAAAGAGGTTCTCTATCTCCTCTCACGAGGTTTTCCTTCCTAGGGACTCTGATAGATTCTGTAGAAATGAAAATTTACCTGACGGAGTCCAGGTTATCAAAACTTCTAAATGCTTGCTGTGTTCTTCACTCCATTCCGTGCCCCACGGTGGCTCAGTGCATGGAAGTAATCGGCTTAATGGTAGCGGCGATGGACATAGTGCCATTTGCGCGCCTGCATCTCAGACCGCTGCAATTATGGATGCTCAGTCAGTGGAATGGGGATTACACAGATTTGTCCCCTCTACTAAATCTGGATCAGGAAACCAGAGATTCTCTTCTCTGGTGGTTATCTCGGGCCCATCTGTCCAAGGGTATGACCTTTCGCAGACCAGATTGGACAATTGTAACAACAGGTGCCAGCCTTCTAGGTTGGGGTGCAGTCTGGAACTCCCTCACGGCTCAGGGTTCATGGACTCAGGAGGAGAAACTCCTCCCAATAAATATTCTGGAGTTAAGAGCAATATTCAATGCTCTTCTGGCTTGGCCTCAGCTAGCAACACTGAGGTTCATCAGATTTCAGTCGGACAACATCACGACTGTGGCTTACATCAACCATCAAGGGGGAACCAGGAGTTCCCTAGCGATGTCAGAAGTCTCCAAGATAATTTGCTGGGCAGAGACTCACTCTTGCCACCTGTCAGCGATCCATATCCCAGGTGTAGAGAACTGGCAGGCGGATTTTCTAAGTCGTCAGACTTTTCATCCGGGGGAATGGGAACTCCATCCGGAGGTGTTTGCTCAATTGGTTCTCCGTTGGGGCAAACCAGAATTGGATCTGATGGCGTCTCGCCAGAACGCCAAGCTTCCTTGTTACGGATCCAGGTCCAGGGACCCAGAAGCGGCACTGATAGATGCTCTAGCAGCGCCTTGGTTCTTCAACCTGGCTTATGTGTTTCCACCGTTTCCTCTGCTCCCTCGTCTGATTGCCACAATACAAACAGGAAAGAGCATCAGTGATATTGATAGCGCCTGCGTGGCCACGCAGGACCTGGTATGCACACCTAGTGGACATGTCATCCTTTCCACCATGGACTCTGCCTCTGAGACAAGACCTTCTAATACAAGGTCCTTTCTATCATCCGAATCTACTTTCTCTGAGACTGACTGCATGGAGATTGAACGCTTGATCCTATCAAAGCGTGGCTTCTCCGAGTCAGTAATTGATACCTTAATACAGGCACGAAAGCCTGTCACCAGGAAAATTTACCACAAGATATGGCGTAAATATCTTCATTGGTGTGAATCCAAGAATTACTCATGGAGTAGGGTTAGGATTCCTAGGATATTGTCCTTCCTCCAAGAGGGTTTGGACAAAGGATTATCAGCTAGTTCTTTAAAGGGACAGATTTCTGCTCTGTCTATTCTTTTACACAAGCGTCTGGCAGAAGTTCCAGACGTTCAGGCATTTTGTCAGGCTTTAGTTAGAATTAAGCCTGTGTTTAAACCTGTTGCTCCTCCATGGAGCTTAAACTTCTTTTATGGAAAGTTCTTTTTTTGATGGCTATTTCCTCGGCTCGAAGAGTCTCGGAGTTATCTGCCTTACATTGTGATTCTCCTTATCTGATCTTTCATTCAGATAAAGTTGTTCTGCGTACAAAACCTGGGTTTTTACCTAAGGTGGTTTCTAACAAGAATATCAATCAAGAGATTGTTGTTCCATCATTATGTCCTAATCCTTCTTCAAAGAAGGAACGTCTTTTGCATAATCTAGACGTAGTCCGTGTCTTGAAGTTTTACTTACAGGCTACTAAAGATTTTCGCCAAACATCTACCCTGTTTGTTGTTTACTCTGGACAGAGGAGAGGTCAGAAGGCCTTGGCAACCTCTTTCTTTTTGACTTTGGAGTATAATCCATTTAGCCTATGAGACTGCTGGACTGCAGCCTCCTGAAAGGATTACAGCTCATTCTACTAGAGCTGTGGCTTCCACCTGGGCCTTTAAAAATGAGGCCTCTGTTGAACAGATTTGCAAGGCTGCAACTTGGTTTTCCCTTCATACTTTTTCCAAAGTTTACAAATTTGATACTTTTGCTTCTTCAGAGGCTGTTTTTGGGAGAAAGGTTCTACAGGCAGTGGTTCCTTCCGTTTAAGTTCCTGCCTTGTCCCTCCCATCATCCGTGTACTTTAGCTTTGGTATTGGTATCCCACAAGTAATGGATGATCCGTGGACTGGATACACTTAACAAGAGAAAACATAATTTATGCTTACCTGATAAATGTATTTCTCTTGTAGTGTGTCCAGTCCACGGCCCGCCCTGTCCTTTTCAGGCAGGTCTAAATTTTTAATTAAACTACAGTCACCACTGCACCCTATGGTTTCTCCTTTTATCGGCTTGTTTCGGTCGAATGACTGGATATGGCAGTAAGGGGAGGAGCTATATAGCAGCTCTGCTGTGGGTGATCCTCTTGCAACTTCCTGTTGGGAAGGAGAATATCCCACAAGTAATAGATGATCCGTGGACTGGATACACTACAAGAGAAATAAATTTATCAGGTAAGCATAAATTATGTTTTTTCCTATTCCTGAAACTGTCATTTAAGGAAATTGATATTTTGCTTTATATGTTGTTTTTTCTCTTACATTTGCAAGATTTCTCAAAAACTGTTCCTGTATCAGAAAACACTGTTGGATTCCTGATGACTGATATCAGTCCTACCAAAGCTAAGTTCATTTATTTTAATGTTATGAATTTTTATCTTTAGCTATGGTTTGTAATAAGTTATCGTGATAAGCTTTTACATGCAGAGTCCATCAGTATTAATTCATTATCTATTGCTATTCTTTTAACATCTAATGTACAAGATATACCTAGGAATTTATAAGAATATTTTTCTGATTCTATTCTAAAGGCTTTGTCTGCCATCCCGCCTTCTAATAAAATGTAAAGGTCTTTTTTAAACTTCTCATTTTGTTGATGAATTTTCAAATGACCGACAACATACTGGATTATCCTTCCTGATGATAAGTTATCTCATTCAGAATATCTTTCATTAGATATTGACACTAACAAATTTACTTTTTTACTTTTAAATAGAGTACATTCGTTCTTTGTTGAAAAGGTGTTGATTATATTGGATATTGAGGAGACTAGTCCTTTTGATTTTAAGACTAGCTAACATTTAAATTCTGCTTATTAACCTCCTGTGGTTTCTCCAGAGGTTTTTTTCCAGTTCCTGATACTAGGGAATGGAATAGGCCTGGGACTTCTTTTATTCCTTCTTTAAAGGGACACTGTAACCAAAAATTTTCTTTCGTGATTCAGATAGAGCATGCAATTTTAAGCAACTATCTAATTTACTCCTATTATCAAATTTTCTTCATTCTCTTGGTATCTTGATTTGAAATGCAAGAATGTAAGTTTAGATGCCGGCCCATTTTTGGTGAACAACCTGGGTTGTCCTTGCTGATTGGTGCATAAATTCATCCACCAATAAAAAAGTGCTGTCCAGAGTGCTGAAACCAAAAAAAGGCTTAGATGCCTTTTTCAAATAATGATAGCAAGAGAACGAAGAAAATTTGAAAATAGGAGTAAATTAGAAAGTTGCTTAAAATTGCATGCTCTTTCTGAATTACAAAAGAAAAATTTTGGGTTCAGTGTCCCTTTAAGGTTTTTAAATTGTATCCTTTGCCAGCAGTTAGTTTGGAGTTCTGGGGAAAGATCCCCAAAATCAATGGGGCTATCTCTATTCTTGCTAAACATACTACTATTCCTATGGAAATAGTATTTATTTTTAAGTTCCTTTAGATGGGAAACTTGTATCTTATGTAAGGAAAATTATTTTATTTTCAGGTCCTTTTCTTAGGCCTGCAATTTATTTGGCTGATGTTGCAACTGCTTCAACTTTTTGGTTGGATACTTTAGCGCAACAAGTATCGGATTATGATTTCTTTAGCATTGTTAAAGGGACAGTCTACACCAGAATTTTTATTGTTTTAAAAGATAGATAATTCCTTTGTTACCCATTCCCCAGTTTTGCATAACCAACACAGTTATAATAATATACTTTTAACCTCTGTGATTATCTTGTATCTAAGCCTCTGCAAGCTGCCCCTTTTTTCAGTTCTTTTGACAGACTTGCAGTCTAGCCAATCAGTGCCTGCTCCCAGATAACTTCACGTGCATGAGCACATTGTTATCTATATGAAATACGTGAACTAACACCCTCTAGTGGTGAAAAACTGTTAAAATGCAATTTGAAAAGAGGTGGGCTTCAGGGTCTAAAACTAGCATATGAACCTCCTAGGTTAAGCTTTCAACTAAGAATACCAAGGGAACAAAGCAAAATTGGCGATAACAGTAAATTGAAAAATTGTTTAAAATTACATGCTCTATCTCAATCATGAGTTTATTTTGGCCTAGACTGTCCCTTTAAGTAGATTCAACATGCTAATAATTTCATTTGTGATGTCATTTTTTGATATTTTCACAGTTGAGGTTAAATCTATGTCTTTAGCTATTTTAGCTAGAAGAACTTTGTGACTTAAATCTTGGAATGCTAATTTGATTTCAATAATCCAGATTTCTATTTTTCCAAGATAATAAATTATTTGGTTCGCAATTGGATTCAATACTTTCAACTGTTACTCTGGGGAAGGGAGTTTTTTGCTTCAAGATTAAGTTCTAAGAGTAAATTTTAAGCTTATATTAGTTTTTGTTCTTAATAAGGAACAGAAACCTAATTCTTCCCCAAGTAACATGTTTCTATTTGGAAGCTTTCTTCAAAATGGAATGAATTCAAGCCATTTAAAAGATCAAAGTCAGCCCCCAAATGTGCATGGAGGTGTGGCCCTTATTCCAGCTTAGCTGGTAAGGGGCAGGTTAAGACTTTTCTAAAGTTGTTTAGTTCAATTTGGTCTAAACTTCTTAGATTTGGGTACAGAACAGGATTGAGAGTAAGACCGCCTGTGAGAAGTCTTTTTCTCTCTAGTATATTCCAGTTATTCCAGTAAAGGCTCAGACTTTCCTCAAGTGTGTTTCAGACCTGGAGTTATCTGGGGTATTCATACCAGTTCCATTTCAGGAACGGGGTCTGGGGGTTTGTTTAGAACTATTCATTGTCCCAAAGATAGAAAATCTTTTTGATTTGTCATGTAGAATACCATCTATTCTGCCTTTTGGTCAGCAAAGGAATTATTTGCCTACAATAGACTTATAGGATGCATATCTTCATATTCTGTTTTCATTCAGATTATTTTCATTTTCTGAGATTCTCTTTTTTTAGACAAGCATTACCAATTTGTTGCTTTTCCTTTCTGGCCTAGCGACAGCTGTAGGAATCTTTTCAAAAGGTTCTCGGTGTTTCCTTATTTGGACGATATCGTGGTATTTGCTCAGTCTTTTCGTTCTGCAGAATCTCATACGTTTCAACTTCTGTTGTTTCTTCAAGGACATGGTTGGAGGATCTTTTTACCAAAAGTTCCTTGATTCCTCAAGACAAAAGTCACCTTTTTTTTGGGTTTCTAGATAGATTGTGTCAATGTCTTTGTTTCTAACAGACCAGAGACAATTTTTATTGGGTTCAGCTTGTCGGAACCTTTAGTCTTTATTATTTCCTTCAGTAGCTATATGCATGGAAGTTTTTAGGTCTCATGACTGCAGCATTGGATTCGATTCTCTTTGCTCATTTTCATATGAAACCTCTTCAGTTTTTAATGCTGAATTAATGGTGCAGGGATTATTTTAGGATATCACATTGAATATCCTTGAATCTCAATATTCAACTATCTCTGACTTGGTGGTTAGATCACCATCGTATAGTTCTACGGGTCTCTTTGGTTGCTTTATAAAGTCATTAAATCAATTTCTCCTCCTTGGAGTCTTAATTTGGTTTTGAAGGCTTTACAGGCTCCTCCGTTTGAGCCTATGCATTTTCTGGACATTAAATTACTTTCTTGGAAAGTGTTGTTCCTTTTGGCCATCTCTTCTGCTAGAAGAGTTTCTGTTTTATCTGCTCTTTTTTTGTGAGTCTCTCTTTTCTGATTTTTCATCAGGATAAGGCGTTTTTTTGCGGACTTCATTTAAATTTTTTCCTAAAGTTGTGAACTTTAACAACATTAGTAGAGAATTTGTTGTCCCTTCTTTGTGTCCTAATCCTAAGAATTCTCTGGAGAGATCCTTACATTCTTTGGATGTGGTAACAGCTTCGAAATATTTTGTTGAAGCTACTTTCAGGAAGACTTCTAGTCTATTTGTTGTCTTTTCCAGTTCTAGGAAAGGTCAGAAGACTTCTGCCATTTCTTTGTCATCTAAGTTAAAGCTTTTGATTCATCATGCTTATTGGAGTCAGGTAATTCCCCGCCTCAGAGGATTACGGCTCATTCTCTTAGGTCAGATTCTCTTCCTAGGTTTTTAAGAATGAAGCTTCTGTTGATCAGATTTGCAAAGCAGCAACTTGGTCTTCTTTGCTTATTTTTTCCTAAATTCTACCATTTTGATGTGTTCTCTACTCAGAAGCAGTTTTTTGGTAGAAAAATACTTCAGGCAGCTGTTTTCAGTTTGATTCTCCTGCTTATATTTTCATTTTTTTCATTATATGATTAAAACTTTGGATTTGGGTTGTGGATTATTTTGTCAACGGAATTGGCTATTTTTATTTTTATCCCTCCCTCTCTAGTGACTCTTGCGTGGAGTTCCACATCTTGGGTATTTGCTATCCCATGCATCACTAGCTCATGGACTCTTGCCAATTACATGAAAGAAAACATAATTTATGTAAGAACTTACCTGATCAATTTCTTTCATATTGGCAAGAGTCCATGAGGCCCACCCTTTTTATGGTGGTTATGATTTTTTTGTATAAAGCACAATTATTCCTATTCCTTGTTGATGCTTGTGCTCCTTTCTTATCACCCCACTTCTTGGCTATTCGTTAAACTGAATTGTGGGTGTTGTGGGTGTATTTATAGGCATTTTAAGGTTTGGGAAACTTTGCCCCTCCTGGTAGGAATGTATATCCCATACGTCACTAGGTCATGGACTCTTGCCAATATGAAAGAAATGAATTTATCAGGTAAGGTCTTACATAAATTATGTTTTCTCTGTTTGTTCTCTTTTCCGGGAAGCGTAGGGGTTAGAGGGCCTCTTCGATTTCCTTATCTTTTTGTCTGAGGATTGTCATCTATTTAGCATAGAAACAACGGGACATAAGCCTCTGAGGATTACGGCTCATTCTACGAGAGCAGTGGTTTCCTCTTGGGCCTTCAATAATGAGGCCTCTATGGATCAGATTTGTAAGGCGGCTACCTGGTTCTCCTTACATAATTTTTCCAAAATTTTACAAGTTTGATAGCCTTCCAGAGAAGGGTTTTGCAGGCTTTGGTGCCCTCAGATTAGGGTCCGCCTCTCTTTTTTTCCCTCCCGTTAGCTTAGCATTCCGTGTACTCTAGAGCTTGGGTATATGTTTCCCACAAGTAAGGAATGCAGCTGTGGACTCTTCCCATATTAAGATGGAAAATATAAATTATGCTTACCTGATTTCATTTCCATCTGTATGGGAAGAGTCCACAGCTCCCGCCTGTGTTCTCCTATGGGTGGCCCTAAATTTTAAATTTTTTCTTCTGGCACCTTTTTCACCCTGATATTTCTCCTACTGTTCCTTGTTTCCTCAGCAGAATGACTGGGGTTATGAGGAAGTGTGTGTGTGGGGGGTTTTTAAACCTTTGGCTGGGGTGTCTTTGCTTCCTCCTGGTGGCCAGGTTCAGTATTTCCCACAAGTAAGCAATGCAGCTGTGGACTCTTCCCATACAGATGGAAATTATATGATCAGGTAAGCATAATTTATGTTTTTAGGAAGTTTATTTAAACTTTATATTACCTGGTGTTTGTCTTTTTTTTTTTTTGCCAATTTGACTTGTCTTGCCTTAATTTCCACGGGTAAATCTAGGCTCGGGTGGATGCAAAATGCTGTTATTTATTGCGTCATCCATGGCGCGAAAAAAATGTTGGCGCAAAGTTGCGCCTATAGTGGCGCAAGTTTTGTCATTTCCTGCGTCATTATTGCTGCTAGTTGTTTTGGCGCGAAGTCGCACTTGTTACGACGCGAGTTGCGTCATTTCTTGGTGTTGGTTTGGCTCCAAAAAATGTTTTCACCTTTTGCGTCGTGCGTCACACATGGCGCCAAAATTTTTTTGTTTTGTTATTTTACCCCACTTCTTTTTATGCTTCTTGCTCTCTTTATATTATAGAGAGCTATGCTGTTTGCTTTTATACCTATTTTTTTTAGCATAAGCATTTTTCTTTCATGTAATTAGCAAGAGTCCATGAGCTAGTGACGTATGGGATTTACATTCCTACCAGGAGGGGCAAAGTTTCCCAAACCTCAAAATGCCTATAAATACACCCCTCACCACACCCACAAATCAGTTTTACAAACTTTGCCTCCCGTGGAGGTGGTGAAGTAAGTTTGTGCTAGATTCTACGTTGATATGCGCTCCGCAGCAGGTTGGAGCCCGGTTTTTCTGTATAGAATACAATAAAGAAGAAGGCGCCAACATAGTGTGAATCTGTATTGAAAGTTGTTCACTCCCCACACATATATGGTACTTACGAGAAGTAAAGCACTTGAGAAGTGCTACAACGACTTTCTGGAGCATTAACAGCTGTCCAGGTAGCTGATCTCTCGTCCTCAAAGTGAGCTCCTAGTACTGTGTACGGTCTGCAGCAATTTGCAGCTTGAACCCTTTCACCTGCTCCTTTCTCTCGCTGTGTAATATGAGAGATGCCCAAACCAGGTGGGCTGGTAGCTATGATCGGATTTCAAGTGTTTGTTAAAATAACGATTCCTAAAACATATATCACTCAGCCGTGATCAGATATGGTTAAAAACAAATGTTTATTTCATAAACATATATCACAACGCGTTTCCCGGTCTACCTTGACCGCTTCCTCAGGTGAATAAACCATATCTAAAATACACAGCTTATATTGGCTTAACTCGGCGTTCAAGCCGAATTAAAGCGCATGCGTGAAGGAGTATACAATCCCCATAGCGAACAGGGGTGTGTATCACCGTTAGAATGATTGGTCATCTGCGTGAAACAACAGACCAACCACAGAGTACTGTGGTGACACACCTCCAACGTATGTGTAAGTGTATATCCTTTAGTTTCTGGTATGCAGGTTTCTGCAAATAGCGTAATATCATTTAAAAGACAGGTGATTATTAGTTCTTCTATGATAATATACATAAAATTACCAAAAGTGGCTATTTGTGTCATAGCGTTACTAGGTTATTAATGCGTGCGTTCTAGCGTCTCATGGGGATAGTACTCCTTCATGCATTTACAAAAATTACTGTACTATATATCAGAGACAATAATTCATAACTCCATGGTCTAAAATATACAAAATCTAATGCTGTATAAAAATATATATGAATATATATGAAAAAAATATAATGATATAATAAAAAAAAAAAAAAAAAAAATATTAAAATATTACCCCTAATAACAAAGATAACAAATGCGAATACTCCTAAACATAATGTAAATACCTATAAATAATGATATTGCTCATTATATATAAAAATATATTAGTCTATGTGTACTGTTGTTAATACAGATTGCATCATGTAATACAGCTGTCCCACTCAAATTCTCTCTCTGGGGTTTCGTAGTGAGATCTATAATTGTTGGTGGTATATTATAATGTATCTGAACAGAGTCTATTAAATGGAAAACTAATACTAGGAAATAATTACTGATAATAAGATAAACTATTAGCTCATAACTAAATAGGGCTATGACCTAGTTAAATGCCGCCATATCAAGATTCTCATTAAGACCATATGGATTTAATGTTTTTAATTTCCAAATCCAGTACGTCTCTCTTTGTCTTAAGTCCGTTAATCTATTTCTACCCCATTTGGATGAGATTTGTTCAATAGGAAAAATACTATATAGATCTGTCTGCCCCTCATGACAACAAACTCCATGTCTAGAGACACTATGTTTAATACACGATTTTTTCACATTTCTCATGTGTTCACCCCATCTTTTTTTCAGGGGTCTAGATGTTCTCCCTATATACTGTAAGCCACACTTGCATTCCAGTAAGTATATTACGAAAGAGGAATCACATGAAAAATAAGTCTTTATCTCAAATTCCTCTTTCGTAGAAAAAGACCTGAACTTATACTTATCTCCCTTTGTAAAATCACAAAGCCCACAGTTAGCTCTATTACATTTATAGAACCCTTTCTTATTAGACAGCCAATTTTTTGTCTTATGTTCACCATTTTTTCCAAATTTCTTCATCACTATTTTGCTAGGGGCAAGTTTATTTTTTAGAGTAGGTGCTCTTTTAAACGTGCATATGGGGTTTTCATCTAAAATATTCCTTAATACCGGATCATTCAGTAGAATGTTCCAATGCTTGCAAACAATTCTCTTAATTTTATCATGGTTTGAGGTAAATTTAGTTATAAATCTCAAATTGTTATTTTTATTCAATTTGTTCTTATTCGTGTCTATCTCATCTAGATTTCTACGTTCTAGGTTTTCCTTCTCTTTCATAGTTTTGAAGAATTCAGATCTATCTTTATTTCTAGCCTTTAAATAGCTCTCCTCTATTAGGTCCCCAGGATAATTCCTTTCAAAGAATCTCTTTTTTAGGATACCTGCTTGTTCGTCATATAGAGTTAAATTAGTACAATTCCTACGAATTCTAGAAAACTGATTATATGGAATATTTCTCTTCCATGCCTTATAATGATTGCTTTTATAATTCAAGTAACTATTTGTATCCACTGTTTTAAAGTGGGTTTTGGTCACTATATGACCTACTTGGTCCCAATATAGTACCAAGTCCAAAAATTCAATACGATCTATATTAATATTATGAGTAAACTTAAGTCCCATGTTGTTTTCATTCAATGATTTAATAAAGTCTAGGGCCTTATCCTCTGAACCTTCCCAGATAAAGATAAGGTCATCTATAAAACGGCCATAGAACACCAGATTCACCCCCAGAGGGGAACTATATATGTATCTTTCTTCAAACACCCCCATAAATAAATTTGCAAAGCTGGGGGCAAATCTGGTGCCCATGGCCGTTCCTTTGATCTGCAAAAAAAATTGTTCCTGATAAACAAAATAATTATGTTTCAACACAAATGAAATTGCTTCTAACAAAAATAATCTCTGTTTACTGGGTAAAAATTGATCTCTTTTCAAAAAAACATCTACAGCATCTATACCCAGATGATGCTCTATATTGGAATAGAGAGCTGTCACGTCACAAGTGAACCAGATAAGTTTGCGTCCTGCCTTTTCTATTTTTGATAACTTAGCTATTAGGTCTGGGGTGTCTTTGATATATGACGGAAGCCCCTTCACTATTTTCTTTAAGAATTGATCAATATATTCAGATAAGTTGCAGGTCAGACTCCCTATGCCCGAAATAATGGGCCTACCCGGTGGATTATTAGTACACTTATGTATTTTCGGGAGGTGATAGTAATATGCTAGATTGGGTGACATAGGGACCAGATATTCTTTCTCCTTTTTTGTTAAGATCCCCTCTAAAAACCCTTTATCTATCATTTTAATTAACTGAATCATATAAGTTTTAGTAGGATTAAATGTGAGTTTTTTATAATAATTTTGATCTAAAAGGATCCTATTCGCTTCCTGCAAATAGTCTGACATATTTTGCAGAACCACCCCTCCTCCTTTGTCCGCCTGCCTAATCACCAAGTTGTCTTTTTTAGCTAATCTTGACAAGGCTTTAATCTCATATAAATTCAGATTGGAGTTCCCCACTTTCTTCTCTAGTGCACTGAACTCCTCTAAAACGAGATTTTGAAATAAAGAGATATATGGACTGTTAACTGGCGGGTTAAAATTAGATCTTAACATTAAATTTGAATGGATATAGTCATCAAATAATGCATTACATAACTCTTCTGGTTCATGATATACTATACTATTTGTTGGTCTTTCTGGCATATCATCAGTAATGATAGCTAATTGTGTTGTATTGTTGATTTTTTTATCACAAAAGTACTTTTGCATAGACAGTTTTCTTACAAACCGATTGAGATCTACGAACAATTCGAACAAATTATGTTCATTAGATGGACAAAAGGATAGACCTCTATTTAATACGCACACTTCTTCGTTTGTGAGATTGTGGCTTGAGAGATTGAAGATACCTTCTTTCATTATCTCAAATCTCTTCTTTTTGGCAGATTTACCTCTGCCTCTCCTGCCACGCTTGCGTATGATCTTTTTTGTGGTGTAAAAGTTCTTATATTTTCTATCTTTAGAGGAGTTCTCTCTAACTGCTTTAGACGTATGGGCATATGTCTCTGGTGTGTTAAATTGGGGCCTTGCTCTCTGTTTGACTGAAAATCCTGTGTATTTTGTGATCTCCAATCAGATTTTCTATTAGCCCCGTTATACTGATCATAATACTGTTGTTTATTTCTATTTTGTGATGAATTTCTATAGTATTCATCATTTCTATGTCTGTCCTCTCCAAACTGATTATGTCTGTTGTTAAAGGAATTTCTTGGTGAAGAGTAGTTATTACTATTAGGTCTCCTATTACTAGAATAACCCTCCTGATGGGTGTAGTTATTTCTATCTCTCCATATATCAGGATTAATCCTAGAAGGACCTGGCGATTGATAGTCCGTCCTCAAATATTGATTATTACCCACATTTTTCTTTTTGTCTTTCGGTTTTTTATAGTTAACTTTAACCCATTTGTTATTGATATCTCCTTCTAGTTCTAAATTTTCCTTTTGTTCACCATTATTCTCATTGGAACTGACCTCCATATCATTATTTATTGCCGGTGTGTTATAGATACAGCCATCTAAATAGTCTTTTTCATCTCTCGCTAATTTTTTAATTTTTAGCTTAATTAACTTCTTTTGAAATGTATCTGATCTATCTAGTATCTCTTTGTTTTTATTTATATAATCAGGGTTACTAGAAAATTTCCCTAATAACATTTGCAATTTCTCTATTTCCAAACCTACATTGTTTAAGAGGGACTCTCTAAACTCAATTAATAAATCTATTAATTTAAATGAACAAATAGTTAATTCGTTCTGCCAATTTTTGGTAAGATCTTCATCATGTGTAAAAGAACATAATTTACTAATCCTTAAACCTCTTGGTATGTGACCTTTATTTTTATATTTTTTTAAAGTGTCTATATCCCACCAATGTCTGTGTTCCTGTTTCAAAGCATCTTCTAATTTGTGAAATAATTGAACCATTGTGAGTTCCTCATCTCCTTTAGATAATACCTCTAAAGGGGTATCTAGATTGCTCAAAATTTGACGTGAATTAACTCTCTCCTCTTTACTTTGCATAGTGTCAAAAATGTGCACCCCTACAATATAACTATGTGAACAAACTAATAGTGAAACTACTGTTCAATAATATATAAAAAAAAAAAATATACAATGTGTGTATAAGTCGCTAGCTGAAATATATTTTTATATATAATGAGCAATATCATTATTTATAGGTATTTACATTATGTTTAGGAGTATTCGCATTTGTTATCTTTGTTATTAAGGGTAATATTTTAATATATTTTTTTTTTTTTATTATATCATTATATTTTTTTCATATATATTCATATATATTTTTATACAGCATTAGATTTTGTATATTTTAGACCATGGAGTTATGAATTATTGTCTCTGATATATAGTACAGTAATTTTTGTAAATGCATGAAGGAGTACTATCCCCATGAGACGCTAGAACGCACGCATTAATAACCTAGTAACGCTATGACACAAATAGCCACTTTTGGTAATTTTATGTATATTATCATAGAAGAACTAATAATCACCTGTCTTTTAAATGATATTACGCTATTTGCAGAAACCTGCATACCAGAAACTAAAGGATATACACTTACACATACGTTGGAGGTGTGTCACCACAGTACTCTGTGGTTGGTCTGTTGTTTCACGCAGATGACCAATCATTCTAACGGTGATACACACCCCTGTTCGCTATGGGGATTGTATACTCCTTCACGCATGCGCTTTAATTCGGCTTGAACGCCGAGTTAAGCCAATATAAGCTGTGTATTTTAGATATGGTTTATTCACCTGAGGAAGCGGTCAAGGTAGACCGGGAAACGCGTTGTGATATATGTTTATGAAATAAACATTTGTTTTTAACCATATCTGATCACGGCTGAGTGATATATGTTTTAGGAATCGTTATTTTAACAAACACTTGAAATCCGATCATAGCTACCAGCCCACCTGGTTTGGGCATCTCTCATATTACACAGCGAGAGAAAGGAGCAGGTGAAAGGGTTCAAGCTGCAAATTGCTGCAGACCGTACACAGTACTAGGAGCTCACTTTGAGGACGAGAGATCAGCTACCTGGACAGCTGTTAATGCTCCAGAAAGTCGTTGTAGCACTTCTCAAGTGCTTTACTTCTCGTAAGTACCATATATGTGTGGGGAGTGAACAACTTTCAATACAGATTCACACTATGTTGGCGCCTTCTTCTTTATTGTATTCTATACAGATTTGCCACGTTTGAATTGCCTTCATTTTTGGAAGAAGTCTTATGCTGCCATACCATCAACTTTGGACTTTTTGGGTCACACACCTGATACCGGTTTGATTGACATTTATGTATATGAGTTTATCTCACACCACCCAGTGTGTGGGACATTTATTGTTGTGTTTTTGCACTTGTATTTGATTATTTTCACATAATCATTCGCTCACATTTGTTTTATTTTTGTTTAAGGGAACATATCTGATCTTTGTTGTTTTTGGGCGCTGCTGATTTATCACACTTTTTGTATTTATTCGTATATTTTTGGCACTGGTCAGCTAGCGACTTATACACACATTGTATATTTTTTTTTTTTATATATTATTGAACAGTAGTTTCACTATTAGTTTGTTCACATAGTTATATTGTAGGGGTGCACATTTTTGACACTATGCAAAGTAAAGAGGAGAGAGTTAATTCACGTCAAATTTTGAGCAATCTAGATACCCCTTTAGAGGTATTATCTAAAGGAGATGAGGAACTCACAATGGTTCAATTATTTCACAAATTAGAAGATGCTTTGAAACAGGAACACAGACATTGGTGGGATATAGACACTTTAAAAAAATATAAAAATAAAGGTCACATACCAAGAGGTTTAAGGATTAGTAAATTATGTTCTTTTACACATGATGAAGATCTTACCAAAAATTGGCAGAACGAATTAACTATTTGTTCATTTAAATTAATAGATTTATTAATTGAGTTTAGAGAGTCCCTCTTAAACAATGTAGGTTTGGAAATTGAGAAATTGCAAATGTTATTAGGGAAATTTTCTAGTATCCCTGATTATATAAATAAAAACAAAGAGATACTAGATAGATCAGATACATTTCAAAAGAAGTTAATTAAGCTAAAAATTAAAAAATTAGCGAGAGATGAAAAAGACTATTTAGATGGCTGTATCTATAACACACCGGCAATAAATAATGATATGGAGGTCAGTTCCAATGAGAATAATGGTGAACAAAAGGAAAATTTAGAACTAGAAGGAGATATCAATAACAAATGGGTTAAAGTTAACTATAAAAAACCGAAAGACAAAAAGAAAAATGTGGGTAATAATCAATATTTGAGGACGGACTATCAATCGCCAGGTCCTTCTAGGATTAATCCTGATATATGGAGAGATAGAAATAACTACACCCATCAGGAGGGTTATTCTAGTAATAGGAGACCTAATAGTAATAACTACTCTTCACCAAGAAATTCCTTTAACAACAGACATAATCAGTTTGGAGAGGACAGACATAGAAATGATGAATACTATAGAAATTCATCACAAAATAGAAATAAACAACAGTATTATGATCAGTATAACGGGGCTAATAGAAAATCTGATTGGAGATCACAAAATACACAGGATTTTCAGTCAAACAGAGAGCAAGGCCCCAATTTAACACACCAGAGACATATGCCCATACGTCTAAAGCAGTTAGAGAGAGCTCCTCTAAAGATAGAAAATATAAGAACTTTTACACCACAAAAAAGATCATACGCAAGTGTGGCAGGAGAGGCAGAGGTAAATCTGCCAAAAAGAAGAGATTTGAGATAATGAAAGAAGGTATCTTCAATCTCTCAAGCCACAATCTCACAAACGAAGAAGTGTGCGTATTAAATAGAGGTCTATCCTTTTGTCCATCTAATGAACATAATTTGTTCGAATTGTTCGTAGATCTCAATCGGTTTGTAAGAAAACTGTCTATGCAAAAGTACTTTTGTGATAAAAAAATCAACAATACAACACAATTAGCTATCATTACTGATGATATGCCAGAAAGACCAACAAATAGTATAGTATATCATGAACCAGAAGAGTTATGTAATGCATTATTTGATGACTATATCCATTCAAATTTAATGTTAAGATCTAATTTTAACCCGCCAGTTAACAGTCCATATATCTCTTTATTTCAAAATCTCGTTTTAGAGGAGTTCAGTGCACTAGAGAAGAAAGTGGGGAACTCCAATCTGAATTTATATGAGATTAAAGCCTTGTCAAGATTAGCTAAAAAAGACAACTTGGTGATTAGGCAGGCGGACAAAGGAGGAGGGGTGGTTCTGCAAAATATGTCAGACTATTTGCAGGAAGCGAATAGGATCCTTTTAGATCAAAATTATTATAAAAAACTCACATTTAATCCTACTAAAACTTATATGATTCAGTTAATTAAAATGATAGATAAAGGGTTTCTAGAGGGGATCTTAACAAAAAAGGAGAAAGAATATCTGGTCCCTATGTCACCCAATCTAGCATATTACTATCACCTCCCGAAAATACATAAGTGTACTAATAATCCACCGGGTAGGCCCATTATTTCGGGCATAGGGAGTCTGACCTGCAACTTATCTGAATATATTGATCAATTCTTAAAGAAAATAGTGAAGGGGCTTCCGTCATATATCAAAGACACCCCAGACCTAATAGCTAAGTTATCAAAAATAGAAAAGGCAGGACGCAAACTTATCTGGTTCACTTGTGACGTGACAGCTCTCTATTCCAATATAGAGCATCATCTGGGTATAGATGCTGTAGATGTTTTTTTGAAAAGAGATCAATTTTTACCCAGTAAACAGAGATTATTTCTGTTAGAAGCAATTTCATTTGTGTTGAAACATAATTATTTTGTTTATCAGGAACAATTTTTTTTGCAGATCAAAGGAACGGCCATGGGCACCAGATTTGCCCCCAGCTTTGCAAATTTATTTATGGGGGTGTTTGAAGAAAGATACATATATAGTTCCCCTCTGGGGGTGAATCTGGTGTTCTATGGCCGTTTTATAGATGACCTTATCTTTATCTGGGAAGGTTCAGAGGATAAGGCCCTAGACTTTATTAAATCATTGAATGAAAACAACATGGGACTTAAGTTTACTCATAATATTAATATAGATCGTATTGAATTTTTGGACTTGGTACTATATTGGGACCAAGTAGGTCATATAGTGACCAAAACCCACTTTAAAACAGTGGATACAAATAGTTACTTGAATTATAAAAGCAATCATTATAAGGCATGGAAGAGAAATATTCCATATAATCAGTTTTCTAGAATTCGTAGGAATTGTACTAATTTAACTCTATATGACGAACAAGCAGGTATCCTAAAAAAGAGATTCTTTGAAAGGAATTATCCTGGGGACCTAATAGAGGAGAGCTATTTAAAGGCTAGAAATAAAGATAGATCTGAATTCTTCAAAACTATGAAAGAGAAGGAAAACCTAGAACGTAGAAATCTAGATGAGATAGACACGAATAAGAACAAATTGAATAAAAATAACAATTTGAGATTTATAACTAAATTTACCTCAAACCATGATAAAATTAAGAGAATTGTTCGCAAGCATTGGAACATTCTACTGAATGATCCGGTATTAAGGAATATTTTAGATGAAAACCCCATATGCACGTTTAAAAGAGCACCTACTCTAAAAAATAAACTTGCCCCTAGCAAAATAGTGATGAAGAAATTTGGAAAAAATGGTGAACATAAGATAAAAAATTGGCTGTCTAATAAGAAAGGGTTCTATAAATGTAATAGAGCTAACTGTGGGCTTTGTGATTTTACAAAGGGAGATAAGTATAAGTTCAGGTCTTTTTCTACGAAAGAGGAATTTGAGATAAAGACTTATTTTTCATGTGATTCCTCTTTCGTAATATACTTACTGGAATGCAAGTGTGGCTTACAGTATATAGGGAGAACATCTAGACCCCTGAAAAAAAGATGGGGTGAACACATGAGAAATGTGAAAAAATCGTGTATTAAACATAGTGTCTCTAGACATGGAGTTTGTTGTCATGAGGGGCAGACAGATCTATATAGTATTTTTCCTATTGAACAAATCTCATCCAAATGGGGTAGAAATAGATTAACGGACTTAAGACAAAGAGAGACGTACTGGATTTGGAAATTAAAAACATTAAATCCATATGGTCTTAATGAGAATCTTGATATGGCGGCATTTAACTAGGTCATAGCCCTATTTAGTTATGAGCTAATAGTTTATCTTATTATCAGTAATTATTTCCTAGTATTAGTTTTCCATTTAATAGACTCTGTTCAGATACATTATAATATACCACCAACAATTATAGATCTCACTACGAAACCCCAGAGAGAGAATTTGAGTGGGACAGCTGTATTACATGATGCAATCTGTATTAACAACAGTACACATAGACTAATATATTTTTATATATAATGAGCAATATCATTATTTATAGGTATTTACATTATGTTTAGGAGTATTCGCATTTGTTATCTTTGTTATTAGGGGTAATATTTTAATATATTTTTTTTTTTTTTATTATATCATTATATTTTTTTCATATATATTCATATATATTTTTATACAGCATTAGATTTTGTATATTTTAGACCATGGAGTTATGAATTATTGTCTCTGATATATAGTACAGTAATTTTTGTAAATGCATGAAGGAGTACTATCCCCATGAGACGCTAGAACGCACGCATTAATAACCTAGTAACGCTATGACACAAATAGCCACTTTTGGTAATTTTATGTATATTATCATAGAAGAACTAATAATCACCTGTCTTTTAAATGATATTACGCTATTTGCAGAAACCTGCATACCAGAAACTAAAGGATATACACTTACACATACGTTGGAGGTGTGTCACCACAGTACTCTGTGGTTGGTCTGTTGTTTCACGCAGATGACCAATCATTCTAACGGTGATACACACCCCTGTTCGCTATGGGGATTGTATACTCCTTCACGCATGCGCTTTAATTCGGCTTGAACGCCGAGTTAAGCCAATATAAGCTGTGTATTTTAGATATGGTTTATTCACCTGAGGAAGCGGTCAAGGTAGACCGGGAAACGCGTTGTGATATATGTTTATGAAATAAACATTTGTTTTTAACCATATCTGATCACGGCTGAGTGATATATGTTTTAGGAATCGTTATTTTAACAAACACTTGAAATCCGATCATAGCTACCAGCCCACCTGGTTTGGGCATCTCTCATATTACACAGCGAGAGAAAGGAGCAGGTGAAAGGGTTCAAGCTGCAAATTGCTGCAGACCGTACACAGTACTAGGAGCTCACTTTGAGGACGAGAGATCAGCTACCTGGACAGCTGTTAATGCTCCAGAAAGTCGTTGTAGCACTTCTCAAGTGCTTTACTTCTCGTAAGTACCATATATGTGTGGGGAGTGAACAACTTTCAATACAGATTCACACTATGTTGGCGCCTTCTTCTTTATTGTATTCTATACAGATTTGCGACGTTTGAATTGCCTTCATTTTTGGAAGAAGTCTTATGCTGCCATACCATCAACTTTGGACTTTTTGGGTCACACACCTGATACCGGTTTGATTGACATTTATGTATATGAGTTTATCTCACACCACCCAGTGTGTGGGACATTTATTGTTGTGTTTTTGCACTTGTATTTGATTATTTTCACATAATCATTCGCTCACATTTGTTTTATTTTTGTTTAAGGGAACATATCTGATCTTTGTTGTTTTTGGGCGCTGCTGATTTATCACACTTTTTGGAGCCCGGTTTTCCTCTCAGCGTGCAGTGAATGTCAGAGGGATGTGAAGAGAGTATTGCCTATTTGAATTCAATGATCTCCTTCTACGGGGTCTATTTCATAGGCTCTCTTTTATCAGTCGTAGAGATTCATCTCTTACCTCCCTTTTCAGATCGACGATATACTCTTATATATACCATTACCTCTACTGATTCTCGTTTCAGTACTGGTTTGGCTTTCTACTACATGTAGATGAGTGTCCTGGGGTAAGTAAGTCTTATTTTTGTGACACTCTTAAGCTATGGTTGGGAACTTTATATAAAAGTTCTAATTATTTGTGTTTAAACATTTATTTGCCTTGATTCAGGATGTTCAATATTCCTTATTTCAGACAGTCAGTTTCATTAGTTGGGATAATGCATTTGAATAATCAATTTTTTTCTTACCTTAAAATTTGACTTTTTTCCCTGTGGGCTGTTAGGCTCGCAGGGGCTGAAAATGCTTCATTTTATTGCGTCATTCTTGGCGCTGACTTTTTTGGCGCAAAAAAATTTCTTTGTTTTTTCCGGCGTCATACTTGTCACGGAAGTTGCGTCATTTTTGACGTTTTTTGCGCCAAAAGTGTTGGCGTTACCGGATGTGGCGTCATTTTTTGCGCTAAAAGCATTTAGGCGCCAAATAATGTGGGCGTCTTTTTTGGCGCTAAAAAATATGGGCGTCATTATTGTCTCCACATTATTTAAGTCTCATTGTTTATTTGCTTCTGGTTGCTAGAAGCTTGTTCACTGGCATTTTTTCCCATTCCTGAAACTGTCATTTAAGGAATTTGATCAATTTTGCTTTATATGTTGTTTTTTTCTATTACATATTGCAAGATGTCTCAGATTGACCCTGAATCAGAAGATACTTATGGAAAATCGCTGCCTGATGCTGGATCTACCAAAGTTAAGTGTATTTGCTGTAAACTTGTGGTATCTGTTCCTCCAGCTGTTGTTTGTAATGAATGTCATGACAAACTTGTTAATGCAGATAATATTTCCTTTAGTAATGTTACATTACCTGTTGCTGTTCCATCAACATCTAATACTCAGTGTTCCTGTTAACATAAGAGATTTTGTTTCTAAATCCATTAAGAAGGCTATGTCTGTTATTCCTCCTTCTAGTAAACGTAAAAGGTCTTTAAAACTTCTCATTTTTCAGATGAATTTTTAAATGAACATCATCATTCTGATTCTGATAATGATTCCTCTGGTTCAGAGGATTCTGTTTCAGAGGTTGATGCTGATAAATCTTCATATTTATTCAAAATGGAATTTATTTGTTCTTTACTTAAAGAAGTCTTAATTGCATTAGAAATAGAGGATTCTGGTCCTCTTGATACTAAATCTAAACGTTTAAATAAGGTTTTTAAATCTCCTGTAGTTATTCCAGAAGTTTTTCCTGTCCCTAATGCTATTTCTGAAGTAATTTCCAGGGAATGGAATAATTTGGGTAATTCATTTACTCCTTCTAAACGTTTTAAGCAATTATATCCTGTGCCATCTGACAGATTAGAGTTTTGGGACAAAATCCCTAAGGTTGATGGGGCTATCTCTACTCTTGCTAAACGTACTACTATTCCTACGGCAGATAGTACTTCCTTTAAAGATCCTTTAGATAGGAAAATTGAATCCTTTCTAAGAAAAGCTTACTTATGTTCAGGTAATCTTCTTAGACCTGCTATATCTTTAGCGGATGTTGCTGCAGCTTCAACTTTTTGGTTGGAAGGTTTAGCGCAACAAGTAACAGATCATAATTCTCATAGCATTGTTAATTTTCTTCAACATGCTAATCATTTTATTTGTGATGCCATCTTTGATATCATTAGGGTTGATGTCAGGTATATGTCTCTAGCTATTTTAGCTAGAAGAGCTTTATGGCTTAAAACTTGGAATGCTGATATGTCTTCCAAGTCAACTTTGCTTTCCCTTTCTTTCCAGGGTAATAAATTATTTGGTTCACAGTTGGATTCTATTATTTCAACTGTTACTGGGGGGAAAGGAACTTTTTTACCACAGGATAAAAAATCTAAAGGTAAATTTAGGTCTACTAATCGTTTTCGTTCCTTTCGTCACAATAAGGAACAAAAGCCTGATCCTTCCCCTACAGGAGCGGTATCAGTTTGGAAACCATCTCCAGTCTGGAATAAATTCAAGCATTTTAGAAGGCAAAAGCCAGCTCCCAAGTTAACATGAAGGTGCGGCCCTCATTCCAGCCCAGCTGGTAGGGGGCAGATTACAATTTTTCAAAGAAATTTGGATCAATTCGATTCACAATCTTTGGATTCAGAACATTGTTTCACAAGGGTACAGAATAGGCTTCAAGATAAGGCCTCCTGCAAGAAGATTTTTTCTTTCCCGTGTCCCAGTAAATCCAGTGAAGGCTCAAGCATTTCTGAAATGTGTTTCAGATCTAGAGTTGGCTGGAGTAATTATGCCAGTTCCAGTTCTGGAACAGGGGCTGGGGTTTTTACTCAAATCTCTTCATTGTACCAAAGAAGGAGAATTCCTTCAGACCAGTTCTGAATTTAAAAATATTGAATCATTATGTAAGGATACCAACATTCAAAATGGTAACTATAAGGACTATTCTGCCTTTTGTTCAGCAAGGGCATTATATGTCCACAATAGATTTACAGGATGCATATCTGCATATTCCGATTCATCCAGATCACTATCAGTTTCTGAGATTCTCTTTCCTAGACAAGCATTACCAGTTTGTGGCTCTGCCGTTTGGCCTAGCAAGAGCTCCAAGGATTTTTACAAAGGTTCTCGGTGCCCTTCTGTCTGTAATCAGAGAACAGGGTATTGTGGTATTTCCTTATTTGGACGATATCTTGGTCTTGCTCAGTCTTCACATTTAGCAGAATCTCATACGAATCGACTTGTATTGTTTCTTCGAGAACATGGTTGGAGGATCAATTTACCAAAAAGTTCATTGATTCCTCAGACAAGGGTAACCTTTTTAGGTTTCCAGATAGATTCAGTGTCCATGACTCTGTCTCTGACAGACAAGAGACGTCAAAAATTGGTTTCAGCTTGTCGAAACCTTCAGTCTCAATCATTCCCTTCGGTAGCCTTATGCATGGAAATTTTAGGTCTTATGACTGCTGCATCGGACGCGATCCCCTTTGCTCGTTTTCACATGCGACCTCTTCAGCTCTGTATGCTGAACCAGTGGTGCAGGGATTATACAAAGATATCTCAATTAATATCTTTAAAACCGATTGTACGACACTCTCTGACGTGGTGGACAGACCACCATCATTTAGTTCATGGGGCTTCTTTTGTTCTTCCGACCTGGACTGTGATTTCAACAGATGCAAGTCTGACAGGTTGGGGAGCTGTTTGGGGGTCTCTGACAGCACAAGGGGTTTGGGAATCTCAGGAGGTGAGATTACCAATCAACATTTTGGAACTCCGTGCAATTTTCAGAGCTCCTCAGTCATGGCCTCTTCTAAAGAGAGAGTCGTTCATTTGTTTTCAGACGGACAATGTCACAACCGTGGCATATGTCAATCATCAAGGAGGGACTCACAGTCCTCTGGCTATGAAAGAAGTATCTCGAATTCTGGTATGGGCGGAATCCAGCTCCTGTCTAATTTCTGCGGTTCATATCCCAGGTATAGACAATTGGGAAGCGGATTATCTCAGTCGCCAAACGTTACATCCGGGCGAATGGTCTCTTCACCCAGAGGTATTTCTTCAGATTGTTCAAATGTGGGGACTTCCAGAAATAAATCTGATGGCTTCTCATCTAAACAAGAAACTTCCCAGGTATCTGTCCAGATCCAGGGATCCTCAGGCGGAGGCAGTGGATGCATTGTCACTTCCTTGGAAGTATCATCCTGCCTATATCTTTCCGCCTCTAGTTCTTCTTCCAAGAGTGATTTCGAAGATTCTAAAGGAGTGCTCGTTATTTCTGCTGGTGGCTCCAGCATGGCCTCACAGGTTTTGGTATGCGGATCTTGTCCGGATGGCCTCTTGCCAACCATGGACTCTTCCGTTAAGACCAGACCTTCTATCGCAAGGTCCTTTTTTCCATCAGGATCTCAAATCCTTAAATTTGAAGGTATGGAGATTGAACGCTTGATTCTCAGTCATAGAGGTTTCTCTGACTCTGTGATTAATACTATGTTACAGGCTCGTAAATCTGTATCTAGGAAAATATATTATCGAGTCTGGAAGATTTACATTTCTTGGTGTTTTTCTCATCATTTTTCTTGGCATTGTTTTTGAATTCCTAGAATTTTACAGTTTCTTCAGGATGGTTTGGATAAAGGTTTGTCTGCAAGTTCCTTGAAAGGACAAATCTCTGCTCTTTCTGTTCTTTTCCACAGAAAGATTGCTAGTCTTCCTGATATTCATTGTTTTGTACAAGCTTTGGTTCATATAAAACCTGTTATTAAGTCTGGAGTTTGAATTTGGTTCTGGGGGCTCTTCAAGCTCCTCCATTTGAACCTATGCATTCGCTGGACATTAAATTACTTTCTTGGAAAGTTTTGTTTCTTTTGGCCATCTCTTCTGCTAGAAGAGTTTCTGAATTATCTGCTCTTTCTTGTGAGTCTCCTTTTCTGATTTTTCATCAGGATAAGGCGGTGTTGCGAACTTCTTTTAAATTTTTACCTAAGGTTGTGAATTCTAACAACATTAGTAGAGAAATTGTGGTTCCTTCATTGTGTTCTAATCCTAAGAATTCTAAGGAAAGAGCGTTGCATTCTTTGGATGTAGTTAGAGCTTTGAAATATTATGTTGAAGCTACTAAAAATTTCCGAAAGACTTCTAGTCTATTTATCTTTTCCGGTTCTAGGAAAGGTCAGAAGGCCTCTGCCATTTCCTTGGCGTCTTGGTTAAAGTCTTTGATTCATCATGCTTATGTAGAGTCGGGTAAAAATCCGCCTCAAAGGATTACAGCTCATTCTACTAGGTCAGTTTCTACTTCCTGGGCGTTTAGGAATGAAGCTTCGGTTGATCAGATTTGCAAAGCAGCAACTTGGTCTTCTTTGCATACTTTTACTAAATTCTACCATTTTGATGTGTTCTTCTTCTGAAGCAGTTTTTGGTAGAAAAGTACTTCAGGCAGCTGTTTCAGTTTGATTCTTCTGCTTATAATTTCAGTTTTCTTCTGTTATGTGTGATCAGTCCACGGGTCATCATTACTTCTGGGATATAACTCCTCCCCAACAGGAAATGCAAGAGGATTCACCCAGCAGAGCTGCATATAGCTCCTCCCCTCTACGTCACTCCCAGTCATTCTCTTGCACCCAAAGACTAGATAGGATGTGTGAGAGGACTATGGTGATTATACTTAGTTTTTATAACTTCAATCAAAAGTTTGTTATTTTACAATAGCACCGGAGCGTGTTATTGCCTCTCTGGCAGAGTTTGAAGAAGAATCTACCAGAGTTTTTACTATGATTTTAACCGGAGTAGTTAAGATCATATTGCTGTTTCTCGGCCATCTGAGGGAGGTAAAAGCTTCAGATCAGGGGACAGCGGGCAGATGAATCTGCATTGAGGTATGTAGCAGTTTTTATTTTCTGAATGGAATTGATGAGAAAATCCTGCCATACCGTTATAATGACATGTATGTATACTCTACACTTCAGTATTCTGGGGATGGTATTTCACCGGAATTACTCTGTTAAAAGTACATTAAACCTTTTAATAGGTATTTATTATGTTAAACGTTTTTGCTGGAATGTAGAATCGTTTGCATTTTCTGAGGTACTGAGTGAATAAATATTTGGGCATTATTTTTCCACTTGGCAGTTGCTTGTTTTAATTGTGACAGTTTTGTTTCTCTCTCACTGCTGTGTGTGAGGGGGAGGGGCCGTTTTTGGCGCTCTTTGCTACGCATCAAAAATTTCCAGTCAGTTACTCTTGTATTTCCTGCATGATCCGGTTCATCTCTAACAGAACTCAGGGGTCTTCAAACTTCTTTGGAGGGAGGTAGATTCTCTCAGCAGAGCTGTGAGACTTATATATTGACTGTTATTAAAAACGTTGCTCTGTAATTTTTATGTTTCAAATTTAATTATTGTTACTTTACTAATGGGAACAAACCTTTGCTAAAAGTTGTGTTGTTTTTAAGGATTGATGCTATAACTGTCTTTCAGTTCATTATTTCAACTGTCATTTAATCGTTTAGTGCTTCTTTGAGGCACAGTACGTTTTTGTTAAATAAGATTGTAACCAAGTTGCAAGTTTATTGCTAGTGTGTTAAACATGTCTGATTCAGAGGAAGATATCTGTGTCATTTGTTCCAATGCCAAGGTGGAGCCCAATAGAAATTTATGTACTAACTGTATTGATGCTACTTTAAATAAAAGCCAATCTGTACAAATTGAACAAATTTCACCAAACAGCGAGGGGAGAGTTATGCCGACTAACTCGCCTCACGTGTCAGTACCTGCATCTCCCGCCCGGGAGGTGCGTGATATTATGGCGCCTAGTACATCTGGGCGGCCATTACAGATAACATTACAAGATATGGCTACTGTTATGACTGAAGTTTTGGCTAAATTACCAGAACTAAGAGGCAAGCGTGATCACTCTGGGGTGAGAACAGAGTGCGCTGATAATACTAGGGCCATGTCTGATACTGCGTCACAGCTTGCAGAGCATGAGGACGGAGAGCTTCATTCTGTGGGTGATGGTTCTGATCCAAACAGATTGGATTCAGATATTTCAAATTTTAAATTTAAATTGGAGAACCTCCGTGTATTACTAGGGGAGGTTTTAGCGGCTCTTAATGATTGTAACACTGTTGCAATACCAGAGAAATTGTGTAGGTTGGATAAATACTTTGCGGTACCGGCGAGTACTGACGTTTTTCCTATACCTAAGAGACTAACTGAAATTGTTACTAAGGAGTGGGATAGACCCGGTGTGCCGTTCTCACCCCCTCCAATATTTAGAAAGATGTTTCCAATAGACGCCACCACACGGGACTTATGGCAAACGGTCCCTAAGGTGGAGGGAGCAGTTTCTACTTTAGCTAAGCGTACCACTATCCCGGTGGAGGATAGCTGTGCTTTTTCAGATCCAATGGATAAAAAATTAGAGGGTTACCTTAAGAAAATGTTTGTTCAACAAGGTTTTATATTGCAACCCCTTGCATGCATCGCGCCGATTACGGCTGCGGCAGCATTTTGGATTGAGTCTCTGGAAGAGAACCTTAGTTCAGCTACCCTGGACGACATTACGGACAGGCTTAGAGTCCTTAAACTAGCTAATTCATTCATTTCGGAGGCCGTAGTACATTTAACCAAACTTACGGCTAAGAACTCAGGATTCGCCATTCAGGCACGTAGGGCGCTGTGGCTAAAATCCTGGTCAGCTGATGTAACTTCTAAGTCCAAATTACTTAATATACCTTTCAAGGGGCAAACTTTATTTGGGCCCGGTTTGAAAGAAATTATCGCTGACATTACAGGAGGTAAGGGCCACGCCCTGCCTCAAGACAAAGCCAAAGCTAAGGCTAGACAGTCTAATTTTCGTCCCTTTCGGAATTTCAAAGCAGGAGCAGCATCAACTTCCACTGCACCAAAACAGGAAGGAGCTGTTGCTCATTACAGACAAGGCTGGAAACCTAACCAGTCCTGGAACAAGGGCAAGCAGGCCAGGAAACCTGCTGCTGCCCCAAAGACAGCATGAACCGAGGGCCCCCGATCCGGGACCGGATCTAGTGGGGGGCAGACTCTCTCTCTTCGCCCAGGCTTGGGCAAGAGATGTTCAGGATCCCTGGGCGCTAGAGATCATATCTCAGGGATACCTTCTAGACTTCAAATTCTCTCCCCCAAGAGGGAGATTTCATCTGTCAAGGTTGTCAACAAACCAGATAAAGAAAGAAGCGTTTCTACGCTGTGTACAAGATCTGTTATTAATGGGAGTGATCCATCCGGTTCCGCGGTCGGAACAAGGACAAGGGTTTTACTCAAACCTGTTTGTGGTTCCCAAAAAAGAGGGAACTTTCAGGCCAATCTTGGATTTAAAGATCCTAAACAAATTCCTAAGAGTTCCATCGTTCAAAATGGAAACTATTCGAACAATCTTACCCATGATCCAAAAGGGTCAGTACATGACCACAGTGGATTTAAAGGATGCTTACCTTCACATACCGATTCACAAAGATCATTACCGGTATCTAAGGTTTGCCTTCTTAGACAGGCATTACCAGTTTGTAGCTCTTCCATTCGGATTGGCTACGGCTCCAAGAATCTTCACAAAGGTTCTGGGTGCCCTTCTGGCGGTACTAAGACCGCGAGGAATTTCGGTAGCTCCGTACCTAGACGACATTCTGATACAAGCTTCAAGCTTTCAAACTGCCAAGTCTCATACAGAGTTAGTTCTGGCATTTCTAAGGTCGCATGGATGGAAAGTGAACGAAAAGAAGAGTTCTCTTTTTCCTCTCACAAGAGTTCCATTCTTGGGGACTCTTATAGATTCTGTAGAAATGAAGATTTATCTGACAGAAGACAGATTAACAAAGCTTCTAAATGCATGCCGTGTCCTTCATTCCATTCAACTCCCGTCAGTAGCTCAATGCATGGAGGTGATCGGCTTAATGGTAGCAGCAATGGACATAGTACCCTTTGCACGTCTACATCTCAGACCGCTGCAATTGTGCATGCTGAGTCAGTGGAATGGGGATTACTCAGACTTGTCCCCTACTCTGAATCTGGATCAAGAGACCAGAAACTCTCTTCTATGGTGGCTTTCTCGGCCACATCTGTCCAGGGGGATGCCATTCAGCAGGCCGGACTGGACAATTGTAACAACAGACGCCAGCCTACTAGGTTGGGGCGCTGTCTGGAATTCTCTGAAGGCTCAGGGACAATGGAATCAGGAGGAAAGTCTCCTACCAATAAACATTCTGGAATTAAGAGCAGTTCTCCATGCCCTTCTGGCTTGGCCCCAGTTAAAAACTCGGGGGTTCATCAGGTTTCAGTCGGACAACATCACGACTGTAGCTTACATCAACCATCAAGGAGGGACAAGAAGCTCCCTAGCAATGATGGAAGTATCAAAGATAATTCGCTGGGCAGAGTCTCACTCTTGCCACCTGTCAGCAATCCACATCCCGGGAGTGGAGAACTGGGAGGCGGATTTCTTGAGTCGCCAGACTTTTCATCCGGGGGAGTGGGAACTTCATCCGGAGGTCTTTGCCCAAATACTTCGACGTTGGGGCAAACCAGAGATAGATCTCATGGCGTCTCGCCAGAACGCCAAACTTCCTCGCTACGGGTCCAGATCCAGGGATCCGGGAGCGGTTCTGATAGATGCTTTAACAGCACCTTGGAACTTCGGGATGGCTTATGTGTTTCCACCCTTCCCGCTGCTTCCTCGATTGATTGCCAAAATCAAACAGGAGAGAGCATCAGTGATTCTAATAGCGCCTGCATGGCCACGCAGGACTTGGTATGCAGATCTAGTGGACATGTCATCCTGTCCACCTTGGTCTCTACCTCTAAGACAGGACCTTCTGATACAGGGTCCATTCAAACATCAAAATCTAACTTCTCTGAAGCTGACTGCTTGGAAATTGAACGCTTGATTTTATCAAAACGTGGTTTTTCTGAGTCGGTTATTGATACCCTGATACAGGCTAGGAAGCCTGTTACCAGAAGGATTTACCATAAGATATGGCGTAAATACCTATACTGGTGCGAATCCAAAGGTTACTCCTGGAGTAAGGTTAGGATTCCTAGGATATTGTCCTTTCTACAAGAAGGTTTAGAAAAGGGTTTATCGCCTAGCTCATTAAAGGGACAGATCTCAGCTCTGTCCATCTTGTTACACAGGCGTCTGTCAGAAAATCCAGACGTCCAGGCCTTTTGTCAGGCTTTAGCTAGGATCAAGCCTGTGTTTAAAACTGTTGCTCCGCCATGGAGTTTAAACTTAGTTCTTAACGTTTTACAGGGTGTTCCGTTTGAACCCCTTCATTCCATTGATATAAAATTGTTATCTTGGAAAGTTCTGTTTTTAATGGCTATTTCCTCGGCTCGAAGAGTCTCTGAGTTATCAGCCTTACATTGTGATTCTCCTTATCTGATTTTTCACTCAGACAAGGTAGTTCTGCGTACTAAACCTGGGTTCTTACCTAAGGTAGTCACTAACAGGAATATCAATCAAGAGATTGTTGTTCCATCCTTGTGTCCAAATCCTTCTTCAAAGAAGGAACGTCTTCTACACAATCTGGATGTAGTTCGTGCCCTCAAGTTCTACTTGCAGGCAACTAAGGATTTTCGACAAACGTCTTCCCTGTTTGTCGTGTACTCTGGTCAGAGGAGAGGTCATAAGGCTTCGGCTACCTCTCTCTCCTTCTGGCTTCGTAGCATAATTCGTTTAGCCTATGAGACTGCTGGACAGCAGCCTCCTGAAAGAATTACAGCTCATTCTACTAGAGCTGTGGCTTCCACTTGGGCCTTTAAGAATGAGGCCTCTGTTGAACAGATTTGCAAGGCTGCAACTTGGTCTTCGCTTCATACTTTTTCCAAATTTTACAAATTTGACACTTTTGCTTCTTCGGAGGCTATTTTTGGGAGAAAGGTTCTTCAGGCAGTGGTTCCTTCTGTATAATGAGCCTGCCTATCCCTCCCGTCATCCGTGTACTTTTGCTTTGGTATTGGTATCCCAGAAGTAATGATGACCCGTGGACTGATCACACATAACAGAAGAAAACATAATTTATGCTTACCTGATAAATTCCTTTCTTCTGTTGTGTGATCAGTCCACGGCCCGCCCTGTTTTAAGGCAGGTAAATATCTTTTAAATTATACTCCAGTCACCACTTCACCCTTGGTTTCCCCTTTCTCGTTGATTCTTGGTCGAATGACTGGGAGTGACGTAGAGGGGAGGAGCTATATGCAGCTCTGCTGGGTGAATCCTCTTGCATTTCCTGTTGGGGAGGAGTTATATCCCAGAAGTAATGATGACCCGTGGACTGATCACACAACAGAAGAAAGGAATTTATCAGGTAAGCATAAATTATGTTTTTTTCATTATAAGATTTAAACTTTGTTTTGGGTGTGGATTATTTTCAGCGGAATTGGCTGTCTTTATTTTATCCCTCCCTCTCTAGTGACTCTTGCGTGGAAGATCCACATCTTGGGTATTCATTATCCCATACGTCACTAGCTCATGGACTCTTGCTAATTACATGAAAGAAAACATAATTTATGTAAGAACTTACTTGATAAATTCATTTCTTTCATATTAACAAGAGTCCATGAGGCGCACCCTTTTTTGTGGTGGTTATGATTTTTTTGTATAAAGCACAATTATTCCAATTCCTTATTTTTTTATGCTTTCGCACTTTTTTCTTATCACCCCACTTCTTGGCTATGCGTTAAACTGATTTGTGGGTGTGGTGAGGGGTGTAATTATAGGCATTTTGAGGTTTGGGAAACTTTGCCCCTCCTGGTAGGAATGTATATCCCATACGTCACTAGCTCATGGACTCTTGCTAATATGAAAGAAATGAATTTATCAGGTAAGTTCTTACATAAATTATGTTTTTCCCATTCCTGAAACTGCTATATGAGGAAATTGAATATTTTGTTTAAAAGTTTATTTTTTTTATTTTTACATTTTGCAAGATGTCTCAGACTGATCCTGTAGAAACTAAGATGCCCTGAACACATTTCTTCATCAAGCGAAGTGTTTTTTATTGTCAAGCTGATTTTATTCTCTTCAGCTCAATTATGTGGCATTTATTTATCTTATTTCATGCTGATAATGTTTCTATATGTACAAATACATTTACTGTTTTTAATTTTTCAGTTTAATGTACCTGATTAATTCTGCAGATTTCACGTTATTACTGCAATCATAAGAAGGCTATGACTGTTTTTGTGTCTTCAAATAAACTTAAGTGGTCTTTCCAAAATTTAGATTTAATCCATTTTGTTTTGACCGACAGCATACTTAAGTTTATTCTACTGATGAGGGTTTCTTTGGATCAAATAATTCTGTATCAGAGACTGTATTAGACAATCTTCTTTTTTATTTTTGAACATTTTTTTGTTTTTTATTAAAGTTTTGATAATTTTAGTTATTAGGAGTCTAGTCCTCCTATTAAATATGTTATATTCATTTAAAGATTTCTTTAAATTGCTCCTGACGATTTTTCCTATTCTAGATGCTATCTATGATATGTTTGCTAGAATGGAACCGGATTCCTTTTTGGGAATGTACAACTATTTCTAAGGAAGTTGTTACTTATTTTCAGGATCTTTTAAGTTTCAATCTTACCTTAAAATAGCATATACATACTGTTTATATTCATAGTTCAGCTATATCTATGACTGACAATGCTGCTCTCTCAACTTTTTTTGTTGGGAAGTTAGTATAAGCAATTTTCAGATTCTGAAGTGTATAACACTGTTCATTTACTCCAAAATGTATTCATTTTATTTATGATACTATATTTGTTATTTAAGATTAATTTCAAATCTGTTTTTAGCTTTTCTATTTAGAAGAGCTTCATGGTTTTAATCTTGAATTTTGACATGGTCTATATATATTTTATTATCTCCATCTTATTAGGATAATTTGTTTTGATTTCTATTATCTCCACTATATCTGGAGGTGGGTTTTTTTTTTTTTTCTGCCCTACTTTTTGGCTGGTGATATAAATCAGATGGTAAATGACTACAAACTCTTGTTCTAAGGTCCAAGGGTCACAGGTTCATATCCGGCAGGGTCGATGGGGGCCTTCGGCCTTTTGAGGTCAATGAAATGTGTACCATTTGAGTAATAATAACTATTACTATTCAGCTGCCAATTTGGTTAACTCCGAGTGTAAGCGCTGAAAAAGCGTTGTTTGTTGTTTTTTTTAGTCCTCGGAGAAAAGCGCTATACAAATACTAGTTAAGACTGCATGAAGGTACGGTTCTGAAACCAGTTCTTCTGCTGGGGGGCAGATTACGTTATTTTTGGATGGATTCAGTCCAAAGTCTATAGAATATTATTCTCAGGGTTTTGAATAGATTTTTAGAATGCGACCTTCTATGGGAAGATTCTTTCTCATGTTTCAATACTATGTGAAGGTTCAGGTTTTTTCTGAAATATATTTCAGAACTGGAATTTTTTTCAGGTGTGTTTGTACCAGTTCCTTAGCAGGAACAGGGTTTAGGTTTCTATTCAAATCTATTCTTTGTCCCAAAGAAGGAAGATTAATTCAGACCAATCTTGGATCTGAAAGCTTTAAATTGTTTTGTGAGTGTCCCAACTTTCAATTTGTCACACTTCCTTTTGGTCTAGCAACAGCTCTAAGAATCTTTTCGAAGGTTGTCGGTGCCCTTGTATCTGTAATCAGAACAGGGTATTGCAGTGTTTTCCTTATTTTGGATGATATCTTGGTACTAGCTCAATCCTTTCATTTAGCAGAATTTCACAAGTATCAACTAGTGTTGTTTTTTCAAAGACATGGTTGGAGGATCAATTTAACTAAGTTTGGTGATTCCTCAGGCAAGGGTCACCTTTTTAGGTTTCCAGATAAATTCAGTGTCCATGAATCTGTCTTTAATAGTCTGTCTTTTAGTTAAAAACCTGTCTAATCCTTCAGTCTATATTTTCTTCAGTGGCTATGTGCAGGGAAGTTTTTAGGTTTCATGACTGCAGCATTGGACGCGATCCCCTTTGCTCGTTTTCTTATGAGACCTTTGCAGCTGTGCATGCTCAATCTGTGGTGCAGGGATTATTCTCAGGTATCAGTTGATATACTTAAATCCAAACACTCAACTCTCTCTGACTTGGTGGTTAGACCATCATCGTATTATTCAGGGGGGCTTCTTTGTTTGTCCTTCCTAGACTGTATTCTTACGGATGCAAGTTTTACAGGTTGGGGAGCTGTCTGTGGTTCGCTGACAGCACAAAGGGTTTGGAAACCTCAAGAGATGAGGTTACCAATCATTATTTTAGAACTCCGTGCTATTTTCAGAACTCTTCAGGCTTGGCCTCAATTTAAGAGAGAATGTTTTCATTAGTTTTCAGACAGACAATATCACAACTGTGGCATATGTCAATCATCAGGGAGGGACTCGCGGTCCTTTAGCGATGAAAAGAAGTATCTCAAATACATTTTATGGGCGGAATTCAACTCCTGTCTAATTTCTGCAATTCATATCCCAGGTGTAGATAATTGGGAGGCAGATTATCTCAGCTGTCAGAATTTACATCCAGGGGAGTAGTCTCTCCATCCAGATGTGTTTTTTTCAGATTGTACAGATGTGTGGGGCCTTCCAGAAATAGTTTTGATGGCCTCTCATCTAAACAAGAAATTTCCCAGATACCTTTCCAGGTTCAGGGATTCTCAGGCGGAGATGGTGGTTACGTTAAGTTTCTTGTTTTCTGCTTACATTTATCTGTCTCTGGTTCTCCTTCCAAGTGTGATCTCCAAGATCATAATGGAACAGTCTCATGTGTTTCTGGTAGCACCAGCATGGCCTCACAGGTTTGGTATGTGGATCTTGTTTGGATGTCCAGTTGCCAGCCTTGGCTACTTCCTCTAAAGCCAGACTTTCTGTTTCAAAGGCCATTTTTCCATTAGGATCTCAAATTGTTAAAGGGACAGTCAACACTTACTTTAACATGTTTTTATATTGAAAATAACAAAACGGAGGTCCGCCTACACTATACCCCTCCTGCCTTGCCGCCTTGCTTCTGTCCTAATCAGCGGCGCTAACTACTCTAATACCCGGTAAATATGGATGCCGGACTCCCCCCACCATTACGTATCTGCCTTCTTCTTCAACTGATAAGCAAATCAGAATCCAGTCCTCGGACAGAAATTGCACGCGCGTGCAATTTCTGTCCGAGGACTGGATTCTGATTTGCTTATCAGTTGAAGAAGAAGGCAGCTACGTAATGGTGGGGGGAGTCCGGCATCCATATTTACCGGGTATTAGAGTAGTTAGCGCCGCTGATTAGGACAGAGGCAAGGCAGGAGGGGTATAGTGTAGGCGGACCTCCGTTTTGTTATTTTCAATATAAAAACATGTTAAAGTAAGTGTTGACTGTCCCTTTAAATTTGAAGGTATGGAATTTGAACGCTTAGTCATAGAGGTGTCTCTGACTCAGTGTTTAACACTATTTTACAGGCTCATAAATCTGTTTCAAGAAAGATTTATTATCGGGTTTGGAAAACCTATAATTCATGGTGTTTTCATAAATTCTCTTGGCATTCTTTTATAATTTCTTCAGGATGGTTTGGATAAGGTTTTGTCTGCAAGTACTTTGAAGGGACAAATTTCTGCTCTTTATGTTTTATTTCATAGAAAGATTGCTAAACTTCCTGATATTCACTGTTTTGTTCAGGCTTTGGTTCATATCAAAACCTGTTATTAAATTAATTTTTCCTCCTTGGAGTCTTAATTTCATTTTAAGGATTTTGCAGGCTCCTCCTTTTGAGCCTATTCATTCTTTGGATATTTAACTACTTTCTTGGAAAGTGTTTTATTTTGGCTATCTCTTCTGCTAGAAGAGTTTCTGAGTTATCAGCTCTCTCTTGTGAGCCCCCTTATCTGATTTTCCATCAAGATAAAGCTGTTTTGCGGACTTAATTCAAATTTCTTTCTAAAGTTGTGAATTCTGACAACATTAGTAGGGAAATTGTTGTTCCGTCTTTGTGTCTTAATCCTAAGAATTTTCTGGAAAGATCTTTACATTTTTTGGATTTCAGAAAGACTTCTAGTCTATTTGTTGTTTTTTTCTGGTTCCAGGAAACGTCAGAAATCCTTTGGCATCTTGGTTAAAGCTTTTTGATTCACAGAGCTTATTTGGAGGCGGAGCAGTCTCCGTCTCAGAGAATTACAGCTCATTCTACTAGATCAGTCGTTACTTCTTGGGCTTTTAAGAATGAAGCTTCGGTTGATCAGATTTGCAAAAGCAGCAACTTGGCTTTCTTTGCATACATTTACTACATTTTTCAATTTTGATGTATTTTGCTTCTTTTGAAGCAGTCTTTGGTAGAAAGGTTCTTCAGGCAGCTGTCTCAGTTTGATTCTACTGCTTATTATTTGTTTTTTTTTTAGTTTATAAGAAAAACTCAATTATTGTTTGGATTTAATTCCTCAGCGGAAATGGACATTATTTTATCCCTCCCTCTCTAGTGACTCTTCTGTGGACTTCCACATCTTGGGTATTTTATCCCATACGTCACTAGCTCACGGACTCTTGCCACTTACATGAAAGGAAACATAATTTATGTAAGAACTTACCTGATAAATTAATTTATTTCATAGTGGCGAGAGTCCATGAGACCCACCCTTTTTTGTGGTGGTTATGATTTTTTTTTCTATAAAAGCACATCATTTTTTCAGTTCCTTTTTTTGCATGCTTTTTTACTCCTTTTTACACCTCACTACTTGGCTGTTTGTTAAACTGAGGAATGAGTGTGGTGGGAGGTGTATTTTATAGGCAATTTGAGGTTTGGTAAACTTTGCCCCTTCCTGGTAGAAATATATATCCCATATGTCAGCAGCTCATGGACTCTTGCCACTTTGAAAGAAATTAATTTATCAGGTAAGTTCTTACATAAATTATGTTTTCTTCAGTGAAAGGCCTTTTTTGAGCATATTGAAGCCCAGTTTCCGTCATAGTACAATGCTTGTCAGAAAGATGTGAAGGGAGTACTGCCTCATGGGAAATCCTTCTTAGGCTCTCTGTAAATTCAATCACAGGGATTAGTCTTCTGCCTCCCTTTACAGATTGATGTTATACTCTTACTTCTGCTGATGTGTTTCAGTAATGGTTTGGCTGTCTGCTATTAAGTGGACGAGTGTCTATATGGGTAAGTATGTTTTGTATTTTTTAATGGCACACAGCTAAGTTTATGGGCACTTTAAAAAAATGTTTAAAATTTTATCTGTGTGTGTATGTATGGCACAGGGACTGATTCTTGCTATTCCCCTTGCTTATTTGTCAAGTCAACATTTTTTGCAAGCGCAGGTTTAACCTAGGACATTTATATTTGCATTGAAAATTGTGCACTTTGACAGTTACTGCTTAACTAGGCTGTTTCTGCTTAGCGCTTTAACATCCATGCAACTCAATACAAAGGGGGCATACATTTTCCCTTTTCCTAAAGCTTGTTTTAATGTGGTAACAATAGTATTTATTCTACTTAAAGGGACAGTCTGGGGGGCGGAGTTAGCATCGGAGGGGAACAGACATGTTTCTCAGAGCTCCCGCTAGTGTAACTAATAATTTTAATTCTACTGCAAATATATCTAAAATCTGACATATTGAGCTCATGCAACTCCATCTACGAAAGCTCCTGATTCCAGTGACACCAAGATTGCACAGCTGAGCTGAGTGGGAGCTACGATACAGCACTTCTAGATGATGCAGCCCTGATCCCGGGAACCATCACACTGCCCTCATCATTGTGCTACTCTATCTGGCTCAGAAGAAGCACACTGTCGCAGTGCCTAAACATACAGCGACTGATCACGCAAGCCACACAAGCAGACTCTCACTATACAGCTATTCTTAGGAGGAGCACGACAGGAAAAAAACTTTCATACCCAGAGATTAGGGCGGCGGATCCCCTCCCTCACTTCAACTCACTACTGTACTTAAGCGCTACCCTGAGAGCAAGAGAGCGTAGTAAAAAGGCGAAAATAGTCAAAAATAAACATCAAGATTCGTTTGGATACCTAGGTGGCGTGACTGTGTGAATTTTTACACACCCTATATATCACTCTGAGGCTAAAACTGTCCTAAACATGGACTACCTAGACAGGTGGGAGACTAAGGTGGCACAGTTATTAGATGACCACTTTACCTCCATAGATAGAGCGGGAACTCTGCATTTTAATAGATCTGGATGTGAGGGAGCCACACCATAATGAGAGCCTTCCGACACCACACAAAGTAAGTCAGAAGCAAAGACAAGGCGGCAACATCCTGGAGGGGACCACAGATAGCAGCCCATCGGTTCTATCACCAAGGCAAGATCCCCACCATGCAGCAAAACGACCGCTTTTGGGTGCACTTACTACATCCAACACATCGGTAGATAGAGCAGGGATCGCGACAGTGAACGGCTCTCCCCAAATTGTACAGCTAAGTAACTCTGGCATTAAACTCGCTAAAGGAGGTTCCTCAAAGCATCCACAGAGCATATGTAGAAATATCAGCCTCAATTTACTGACAATGGAACTCTCCCACAATGAGGAACTAGTCGTTAGAACACGATCGTCAGTCAGAAGACGGCTACAGCTCAGGGAGTCTTTGGTCCCCCTCAGGGCAGGCCTCAAACATCTGTGCGGTGAACCAAAGCTTGTTGGGAAAAGAGACACGGAGGGCCGGCATCCCCTAATTTCGATGCAGAGTGAGGATCACAAAATGCCTGATATCTGTAGATTCATTCTCCCATACTGCAGTCCTAGTGTCTCGTATTCACTCACATACACCCCCACGCACATGGCTCCAATGGGACACCCTAGAGCTTCAGAAAGCAGGAGTCGGTTGACTGTGAGTAATCCGGAGCGGTTAGGAACAGTGACACAGCTGTATCTTGCTCTTTATGCGTCTTGGTTCTGCCACCCTAGAGAACTTTAAAAAAAAAATATCTTATACATCTGTATGCTTTACCGGACCCTGTGTTAATTTTTAGCAGTTCTAGCTAGTTTCAATGGCTTTTATTGTTAGTATATAATATATATTTAGATGTCTCACATGTTTGCTAATAGGCGAGAAAGAAACCTTATAGTGTGTTAAAGTTTTCAATTTTGCAGCTAATTATTTTTAACTTAACCCAATATACTCTTTGTACTCACATTGTCACAGTTAACCATTCCTATCTATAATTACACATATAGGGCTCAATCAACAATAGAGGGAGCTAGTATGGAAGTATGTATTTCTCCTAACATATACCCTACATTACACCAGAGGGGGATGATTCATTTCTTATTCTTTCTCTATGTTGGAAGGGACTTCAGCTTAACTCTATTTTGACCCCCTGAATGTTATTAGTTGAGGGGCTGTGTATCTAGCTCACCCTTGTGGTGGGTCGCCATTATTGTCTCACTATCAATAAGCTCTATCCACTAGGGTAGTTTCTTCACCATGAACACTCAGTTGAGCTCCCCTCACTCTAAGCAAATACAAGGCCCGACTACTATTCCTTATATTTGGGATCCAGCTCTAGGTCTAATCGGGAGTTCTCCATATCCTCCCTATTGTATCCATACCTGCAGACACACCTTTATTTTTAACTAGACAATGAAAGCTGTTCCCCACCGTAAATATATATGTCCCACCTTTAGACATATAGTGATGTCACACCATTACTATATGCAAATCCGAAGATCCACACCATTAATAGTTAAGTACTGCTGTTCCAGGAACCAATCTTGCTAAATCACTAAATTGTTACTAGTGGTGCCTTACTATGCAGCACTTTGTAGATATTCTCATGTATAGTACGGTCCACCTTCTATAATAGATAGGGCTTGATAGGAGTCTTCCTAAGAATATAGGTAAATCCCACACACTAACCTATATAGGAGTAATTTATAGGCTAGATGCTTCCCTGTTAAAGTCTTGATACCATAGACTGGACATAACAAATATTAGAATCCCAATATACAATGCCACATAATATAAATATATCTTATGACACAGTGCCATGCCCAGGAGAAATTATACAGCATCCTAGTACATTACCATTGTTCTTAGTTATTAAACATTGGGCTCAGAGTAGTCTCTTGATTTTAATAGCCAGATATGTCTCAGCTCATCGTATAGTGATGTGTGTGTATTGCTTTACAAATAGTTATAATTGCAATAATCTCTTCCTGTCTCCTTTAGGTAGACTTTATATTCAATATTTGATATATGCCGCTTAAAACTTATTGTGACGTGCTCCTGCAGTATGACCCAGAATGTGGCGTGTTTATACTGCTACTGGGAAAAACTTCCCCATTCTGCTATAGCAAGCTTCTATCAATATAGTCCCTAGAAATCACAGAGTATGCAATAGTTTTCTACTCCTTTGTTACAATTACTATTTATAAGTATCCTTATATTTATAGATCCTATAAAGCTACTACAATTCACTATACACAGCAGATAAGTGTCATACTGTTTATCTTTACTGTACCTCTTATGTTATGTATTAACATCTTTGGTTTCATAGTGGTATATATGCCTTAATATTACAGAGGTAGACTAAAACAACAGAAGTTATTGCTGGGCTAACAATCTATTATGTGTATAATATATTTTGGAGCTGTTTCTGGACTAATAAACTGGATTAGGCACTCCTGCCACTATACCCTAGCTATATATCATCTACTCATTTCCTCCATCATAACTTCTCCTATGGCAATTATAGAAGGCTCCGTCTCCCCTCCCCCCCCCCTCAATTCAGAGCGGCTTTTGTCCGCTGAGCTTCCTAAAACTAAAGGCCCACTTAAAGGCCCATAATTATTTATTCATTATAGCTACCCCTAAATTTAAAAACGGAGGTTTCAGGTATCTTTCTCTTAGCAATCAGCTTCTCGATTCTTTTTTTTTTTTCCGCTCATATATTTGTATTATATACTATGAAAATGCTGTCATTTCTGTTACAACATTTATTAAGAAAATAAATGTGTTCAGAGCGCCTCAAATGGGCTAGGTGTTGTACAATGTGTAGAGTGTGTATTTAGAAATATTTTAATTTTAAATCTAGTACTTTACACAAGAATAAAACATGCCACGGTGGGTACAGTGGTAATAAATGACAATAAAAACAATAAGATGTGGATCCACTCTTGTAAAAATTAAATATTGAATATATGTATAAATGATGCAGAGGCAATAATAATAGTAGCCCCAATAAAAATGAGAGAGAGTTAAAATTCCAAACAATGTCTGAAAGAAATCAATCCAATGTGTGGATTAAAAAATGCAGTAAATCAAATGAATGGATTGCTGATATCGACTAGGAGGAGGAAACCGTAAGAGATATTGTGTACCAGTGTTGGTGGTAATAATGTGTATAAAAAAGGGAGTGAAACATTATCCTTAGTGATTGCAAATATAAAGAAAACAGACAGTGTCAACTTGCTTATTCAAAAGTGAAAAAAATGATGTGAAAAATTGAAAAAATGCTGCTCAAAAAATGAAAAAAAAAGAGAACAAAGTCAGTGATCAAAAAAACTTTTCACTACAAAAGGGACACTTTTGACAACCAGCTGGCAGTCTTGAGAAAGGCCTAGAAGGGGCCGAAGCGCGTTGACCACAGCTGGTAAGCACTATTCTGATTTTATATAAGTTTTTAGTACCATCTACACTATTGTTGTTTTTATTTGCTTTTAGGTTTAATTAATGATTTTAAAAGGAAAACATTTTTTTTTGTATTGGAGTTTCTCCCAACCACCAAAGGTTCTCACCATCAGGAACAGGAACACACTAGCCCATTAATTGGGTTTGACCTAAAAGACCGTTGACTTTATTCTCACCATCAGGAACCTCAGACGGACTCTCACCACTAGGAAAATAAGGTTTCCTTTTCTACACATTATTAACTTTTGACTTTTATTTGGATCTTCACATTTAGCCTTTTTTAGGATTTTGTTTCTTGGATTACAATCACTGACTTTTTGTTCCTTTTTTTATTTATTTTTTATCACTGACTTTGTTCTCCTTTTTTCATTTTTTGAGCAGCATTTTTTCATTTTTTTCCTTTGTAATTTTTTCAATTTTTCACATAATTTTTTTCACTTTTGAATAAGCAAGTTGACACTGTCTGTTTCTCTTGTAAGGTGTATCCAGTCCACGGGTCTTCCATTACTTGTGGGATATTCTCCTTCCCAACAGAAAGTTGCAAGAGGACACCCACATCAGAGCTGTCTATATAGCTCCTCCCCTAACTGCCACCTCCAGTCATTCTCTTGCAACTCTCGACAAGGGAAGTATCAAGAGATAAGTGGTGACTTAGTGTATTGTTATCTTCAATCAAAAGTTTTATTTTTAAACGGTACCGGCGTTGTACTGTTTTTACTCTCAGGCAGAAATTAGATGAAGAATTCTGCCTGGAGGTTGATGATCTTAGCGATCTGAGGGAGATAAATCTTTATTTGGGGCCTAGTTTTCCACATGGCTAGTCAGATACTCCTAGGAGTATTTTCTTTAGGCCCCTCTGACATCCAGTACATGGTGGGAGGGGCCTATTTTAGCGCTATCGCTGCACAGTTTTAATTCAGACTGAGACATCCAGCTTCCCTAGAGGAGTCATTTGGCATCTGAGGACCATTATAAGGGGTTTATTCCTTCACCAAATTGTATTTGAGGGCAGGTAGGAGCCTCAGCAGAGCTGTGGCAGTTGCTCAACTGTTTTTTTTACAAGTGGTTGACGTTTTTGAATCCGGTTTGGGGGCTAAGGGGTTAAACATCCATTTGCAAGTGGGTGCAATGTTGCTTTAGTCCCTTACACACACTGTAAAAATTTCGAGGACTTTACTATATTTTTACACTGTTTTGCAGTTTAAGTGCTAGTTTTTTTCTCTTAAAGGCACAGTAACGTTTTTGTTTAATTACTGTTTCACCTTTATTAAAGTGTTTTCCAAGCTTGCTTGTCTCATTACTAGTCTGTTAAACATGTCTGACATAGAGGAAACTCCTTGTTCAATATGTTTGGAAGCCATGATGGAACCCCCTCTTAGAATGTGTACCAAATGTAATGAAATTTCTATAAACTATAAAGACCATATTATGGCGCTTAAAGATTTATCTCCAGAGGATTCTCTGACTAAAAAAAGGGAGATTATGCCATCTAGCTCTCCCCATGTGTCAGAACCTATAACTCCCGCTCAAGTGACGCCAAGTACATCTAGCGCGTCTAATTCTTTTACCTTACAGGACATGACGGCAGTTATGACTAATACCCTTAAAGAGGTATTGTCCAAACTGCCAGGGTTACAAGGAAACCGAGACAGCTCTGGGGCCAGAACTAATACAGAGCTTTCTGACGCTTTAATACCTGTGTCCGATATACCCTCACAATACTCAGAAGCTGAGGCAGGAGAGCTTCTATCTGTGGGTGACATTTCAGATTCAGGGAAGGCGTTGCTTCAGTCTGATTCTGAAATGACATCGTTTAAATTTAAGCTCGAACACCTCCGCTTATTGCTTAGGGAGATTTTAGCAACTGTGGATGACTGTGAACCCATTGTAGTTTCAGAGAAATTGTGTAAGATGGAGAAGTACTTTGCAATGCCTGTTTACACTGATGTTTTTCCAGTCCCTAAGAGGTTTTCGGAAATTATTACTAAGGAATGGGATAGACCAGGTGTGCCGTTCTCTCCCCCTCCTGCTTTTAAAAAGATGTTTCCCATAGATGCTGCCATACGGGACTCATGGCAGACGGTCCCTATGGTGGAGGGAGCAGTCTCTACCCTAGCGAAGCGTACACCTATCCCCGTCGAGGACAGTTGTGCTTTCCTAGATCCTATGGATAAAAAATTGGAGGGTCTCCTTAAGAAAATTTTTATACATCAATGTTTTATTCTCCAGCCTCTTGCATGCATTGCCCCAGTTACTGCTGCAGCGGCTTTCTGGTTCGAGTCTCTTGAGGAGGCTCTACAGGTGGAGACCCTGTTAGATGATATTTTAGACAGGATTAAAGCTCTTAAGTTAGCTAATTCCTTTATTTCTGACGCCGTTTTTCATTTAACCAAGCTGACGGCTAAGAATTCAGGTTTTGCCTTTCTGGCGCGCAGGGCGCTATGGCTTAAGTCCTGGTCAGCAGACGTTACTTCAAAGTCTAAGCTTCTTAACATCCCCTTCAAGGGACAGACCCTATTCGGGCCTGGTCTGAAGGAGATCATCTCTGACATTGCTGGAGGAAAGGGTCATGCCCTTCCTCAGGATAGGTCCAGCAAATTAAGGACCAAGCAGAATATTTTTCGTTCCTTTCGAAACTTCAAGGGTGACACAGCTTCGGTTTCCTCTAATGCAAAACAAGAGGGAAATTTCACCCAGTCCAAACCAGTCTGGAGACCTAACCAGACTTGGAACAAAGGGAAGCAGGCCAAGAAGCCTGCTGCTGCCTCTAAGACAGCATGAAGGGGTAGCCCCCGATCTGGGACCGGATCTAGTAGGGGGCAGACTTTCTCTCTTCGCCCAGGCTTGAGCAAGAGACGTCCAGGATCCTTGGGCACTAGAGATTGTTTCCCAGGGTTATCTTCTGGAATTCAAAGGGTCATCTCCAAAGGGGAGATTTCATCTCTCACAATTATCTGCAAACCAGATAAAGAGAGAGAGGCATTCTTACGTTGCGTTCAAGACCTACTGGTTATGGGAGTGATCCACCCAGTTCCAAGAGAGGAACAGGGGCAGGGTTTCTATTCAAACCTGTTTATAGTTCCCAAAAAAGAGGGAAATTTCAGACCAGTTTTGGATCTCAAAATCCTAAACAAATTTCTCAGGGTCCCATCCTTCAAAATGGAGAAAATTAGAACCATCCTCCCTATGATCCAGGAGGGTCAATATATGACTACCGTGGACTTAAAGGATGCTTATCTACACATTCCGATTCACAGAGAGCATCATCAGTCCCTAAGGTTCGCCTTCCTAGACAGGCATTACCAGTTTGTGGCTCTTCCCTTCAGGTTAGCCACGGCGCCATTCTGATTCAGGCGTCGACTTTTCAAATTGCCAAGTCCCATACGGACATTGTTCTGGCCTTTCTGAGGTCTCTCGGGTGGAAAGTGAACAGAGAAAAGAGTTCTCTTTCTCCCTTCACAAGAGTTTCCTTCCTAGGAACTCAGATTCAGTAGAAATGAAGATTTTTCTGACGGAGGTCAGGATATCAAAGCTTCTAACTTCCTGCCGTGTTCTTCATTCCACTTCTCGGCCGTCAGTGGCTCAGTGTATGGAAATGATCGGCCTAATGGTAGCGGCAATGGACATAGTTCCGTTTGCCCGCCTACATCTCAGACCACTGCAACTTTGCATGCTCAATCAGTGGAATGGGGACTACACAGATTTGTCTCCTCTGTTAAATCTGGATCAAAAGACCAGGGATTCTCTTCTCTGGTGGTTATCTCGGGTTCACCTGTCCAGGGGAATGAGTTTCCGCAGGCCAGAGTGGACTATAGTGACGACAGATGCCAGCCTTCTGGGCTGGGGTGCGGTCTGGAACTCCCTGAAGGCTCAGGGTTCGTGGACTCAGGAGGAAGCCCTCCTTCCGATAAACATTCTGGAACTCAGAGCGATATTCAATGCTCTTCAGGCTTGGCCTCAGCTAGCTGCGGTCAAGTTCATCAGATTTCAGTCGGACAATATCACGACTGTAGCCTATATCAACCATCAGGGGGGAACAAGGAGTCCCCTGGCAATGATGGAAGTTTCAAAGATAATTCTATGGGCGGAGGTTCACTCTTGCTATCTATCTGCTATCCATATCCCAGGAGTAGAGAACTGGGAGGCGGAGTTTCTAAGTCGGCAGACTTTTCATCCGGGTGAGTGGGAGCTCCATCCGGAGGCATTTGCCCAGCTGATTCAATTATGGGGCAAACCAGAACTGGATCTGATGGCGTCTCGTCAGAACGCCAAGCTTCCTCGTTACGGGTCCAGGTCGAGGGATCCCCAGGCGACGCTGATAGATGCTCTAGCAGTGCCCGGGTCCTTCAGCCTGGCTTATGTGTTTCCACCGTTTCTTCTCCTCCCTCGTCTGATTGCCAAGATCAAGCAGGAGAGCGCTTTGGTGATTTTGATAGCACCTGCGTAGCCACGCAGGACTTGGTATGCAGATCTGGTGGACATGTCATCCTTTCCACCATGGACTCTGCCGCTGAGGCAGAACCTTCTACTCCAAGGTCCATTCAAACATCCAAAATCTATCATAAGATATGGTGTAAATATCTTCATTGGTGTGAATCCAAGGGTTATTTGTGGAGTAAGGTCAAGATTCCCAGGATACTATCTTTTCTCCAAGAAGGATTGGAAAAGGGATTATCGGTTAGTTCCTTAAAGGGACAGATTTCTGCTCTGTCCAGCGCCTGGCTGATGTTCCAGACGTTCAGGCGTTTTGTCAGGCTTTGGTTAGAATCAGGCCTGTGTTTAAACCTGTTGCTCCGCCATGGAGTTTAAATTTAGTTCTTAAGGTTCTTCAAGGGGTTCCGTTTGAACCCTTGCATTCCATAGATATCAAGCTTTTATCTTGGAAAGTTCTGTTATTTGTAGCTATCTCTTCGGCTCGAAGAGTTTCAGAGTTATCTGCCTTGCAGTGTGATTCCCCTTATCTGATCTTCCATGCAGATAAGGTAGTTTTGCGTACCAAACCTGGGTTTCTTCCTAAGGAAGTATCTAATAGGAATATCAATCAGGAAATTGTTGTTCCGTCACTGTGTCCTAATCCTTCTTCAAAGAAGGAACGTCTGTTACACAATCTTGACGTGGTTCGTGCTTTAAAGTTTTATTTGCAAGCTACTAAGGATTTTCGTCAAACATCTGCATTGTTTGTTGTCTACTCTGGAAAGAGGAGAGGCCAAAAGGCTTCGGCAACTTCTCTTTCTTTTTGGCTAAGAAGCATAATTCGTTTAGCCTATGAGACTGCTGGCCAGCAGCCTCCTGAAAGAATTACAGCTCATTCTACTATAGCGGTAGCTTCCACATGGGCTTTTAAACATGAGGCCTCTGTTGAACAGATTTGTAAGGCGGCGACTTGGTCTTCGCTTCATACTTTTTCTAAATTCTACAAATTTGATACTTTTGCTTCCTCGGAGGCTATTTTTGGGAGAAAGGTCTTGCAGGCAGTGGTGCCTTCTGTTTAAGTACCTGCCTTGTCCCTCCCTTCATCCGTGTCCTAAAGCTTTGGTATTCGTATCCCACAAGTAATGGATGAACCCGTGGACTGGATACACCTTACAAGAGAAAACTAAATTTATGCTTACCTGATAAATTTCTTTCTCTTGTGGTGTATCCAGTCCACGGCCTGCCCTGTCACTTTAAGGCAGTTGTTTTTATTTTTTAAACTACAGTCACCACTGCACCCTATAGTTTCTCCTTTTTCTTACTTGTCTTCGGTCGAATGACTGGAGGTGGCAGTTAGGGGAGGAGCTATATAGACAGCTCTGCTGTGGGTGTCCTCTTGCAACTTCCTGTTGGGAAGGAGAATATCCCACAAGTAATGGATGAACCCGTGGACTGGATACACCACAAGAGAGAGAAATTTATCAGGTAAGCACAAATTTAGTTTTTCTTTATATTTGCAATCACTAATGATAATTTTTCATTCCCTTTTTATACACTTTATCACCACCAACACTGGTACACAATTTCTCTTACGGTATCCTCCTCCTAGTCGATATTAGCAATCCATTCATTTTATTTACTGCATTTTTTAATCCACACATTGGATTGATTTCTTTCAGACATTGTTTGGAATATTAACTTTCTCATATTTTTATTGGGACTACGATTATTGCCTCTGCATCATTTTATATTCAGTGTTTTTATATAGATATATTTAATATTCAATTTGTTCAAGAGTGGATCCACATCTTATTGTTTTTATTGCCATTTATTACCACTGTACCCACCGTGGCATGTTTTATTCTTGTGTAAAGTACTAGATTTTCAATTAAAATATTTCTAAATACACACTCTACACATTGTACAGCGCCTAGCCAATTTGAGGCGCTCTGAACACATTTATTTTCTTAGTACATTTTCCAAGCTAGCTAGTTAGCCTACTGTTCAGAGCTATAGGTGCTCGTCTTTGGCGCTACACCCCATTGAAATCCATGTTATAACATTTGTTTATCTCCTCTCATGCGCAAAACCTCAATAAAAAATGTTTTTGCAAAAAAAAAGGGACAGTCTACTCCAGACTTTTTATTGTTTAAATAGATAAATAATCCTTTTATTACCCATTTCCCAGTTTTGCATAACCAACATGGTTTTATTAATATACTTTTTTACCTCTCTGATTACCTAGTATCCATGCCTTTGCAGACTGCACCCTTATTTCATTTTCTTTTACAGATTTGCATATTAGCCACTCAGTGCCCTCACAAGTAACTCCATGGGCGTGAGCACAATGTTATCTATCGGGCACAGAGCTAACGCCATCTAGCTATGGAAAAACTGTCAGATACCTTCAGATAACAGTGCTTAGAAATTAGCATATGAGCCTACCTAGGTTTAGCTTTCAACAAAGAATACCAAGAGATTAATTCAAATTTGCGAATTAAAGTAAATTAGAAAGTTGTTTAAAATGACATGCCCTATCTGAGTCATGAAAGTTTAATTTTGACTAGACTGTCCCTTTAAGAATTTTTTGCCATAATCTAGCAGCACTAATCTGTTGCTAATTTTACTATAGGAACTAAGTCTCCTGAACACCTTTCTACCAAAGCTAAGTTTCTGTATTGTAAAACTGTAGCTTCTTCAGCTCATTTATGCTTAGATTTTTTTTTGCATACTAGTGAATCTAATGATGTTTCTATGTTTATTAATGCACCTACTGTCTCCTCTTTACAGATAGATGCAGATGGTGTACCTCCAGCAATGAAAAAGTTTATTGCTACTGCCATTATGAAGACCCTGGTTGCACTACCGCCTTCAAATAAACAATAAAGGTCAGATAAAATGTTACCTTCTACCAGTAATATAAGTCCTGACCTACAGATTACTGAATTATCTTCAAATGATGAGGATTACTCTAACAGTGATGCTCCTTCATCGGACGTAGAACCTGAACATTTATCCTTTTTTATTTTAAGTTGATCATATTCTTTCTCTTTTGAAGGAAGTCTTAGTAACTTAATGGATTGAAGAAGCTAAACCTTCTAATGATGAACCCTGTAATCATTTAAAGTCAGTATATAAAACTGTTGTCAATCCCCCTGAGACTTTTCCTATACAGTCTCTGATATGATTGCTAAAGAATGGTCTAAGCAAGGTGTGTCTCTTAATCCCTCTACAAGGTAAAAAAAACTATATCCTTTACCTGCTGCTAACTTAGATTTATGGGAATCGGTTCCCAAAGTTAATGGGGCTATTTCCCCTCTAGCTAAACGCACTACTATACCTCTAGAAGACAGTACTTAGAAAGCTTGAATCTTATCTAAGAAGGGCATTTTTACATACTGGCTATATACTTAGACCAGCTATATCCATTGCTGACATAGCTGCTGTTTCTACTTTCTGGTTAACCAGTTTCCTCAGCAGTTGTGCTCTGACCCTGAATATTCTAATCTGTTGAATTTACTTCAAAATGCAATCAATTTTATTTGCGATATAGTATTTGATATTATTAAAATTAACATAAAAAGCATGTCTCTAGCTATACTTCCCAGAGGAGCCCTATGGCTTAAATCCTGAAATGCTGACACAGTGTTGAAAAGAAAGGCACAGTAATCTAGTTTTAAAGGAAATAAATTGTTTGGGTTTCATCTGGATTCTATTAATTCTGATATTACTGTAGGTAAGGGAGATTTTCTTCCTCAAGATAAAAGTCAAAAGGGAAATTTAAAGCTCCCAATCATTTTCATTCCTTTCGACAGAATAGAGAACAGAAAACTGACTCCTCCTCTTAAACACTCTGGCTCAGTCTGGAGACCAACTTCAAATTGGAATAAATCCAAACAGAATAAGAAATTGAATCCAGGGGCAGATTAAACGTTTTTCAGAAAGCTTGGTTACAAATTGTCCAAAATCCCTGAATTCAAAACATTATTTCTCAGGGATATCGAATTGGCTTCAAAATGAAACCCCCAACAGGAAGGTTCTTTCTCACCCATATTCTAAAATATCCGTTAAAAGCCCAGGCTTTTCTAAAATCTGTTTTAGATTGGGAAGATAAAGGAGTAATTGTTCAAGTTCCTTTGCAGGGACAGGGGATGGGATTTTATTCAAATCTTCATTGTACCAAAGAAGTAAAATTCTTTTAGACCAATTTTGGATCTAAAGGCTCTAAAATTTGTAAGAAAACCAACTTTCAAAATGGAAACTATCAGGACTATTCTGCCTTTTGTTCAACAATGTCACTTTATGTCCACAAAAGATTTGCAGGATGCTTACCTTCACATCCCAATTCACCCAGAACATTACCAGTTTCTGAGGTTTTCTTTTCTGGAAAAGCGTTATCAGTTTGTTGCTCTTCTATTTGGTCTAGCTACAGCTCCAAGAATATTTACCAATGTTCTCAGTGACCTTTTATCTGTAATCAGAGATCAGGGTATTGCAGTATTTCCTTACCTGGATAATATTTTGGTACTAGCTCAATCATCTCATTTGGCAGAAACTCACACAAAACTATTGTTTCTTCAAAGACATGGTTGGAGGAGCAATCTTCGGATGCAATTCCATTTGCTCGCTTTCATACGACACCTCTTCAGATTTGTATGCTACGTCAGTGGTGCAAGGATTATAAACAAACAAAACAAGGTGCTGCATGCTAGTAAAATAAAACATCCAAATTTATATAAAAATGTTAAAATCGAAAATGGAAAAAGGCATAAAAAAGGAGGGAGCAGGTGTAAGCAAGACAGGCTCAGATATCCCAAGAGATATTCTTAGATACCATTACCTCTTAGACCATTAGTCTATTATTCAGGGGGCTTCTTTTGCTTGTCCTACCTGCTCTGTGATCACCACAGATGCAAGTCTTTCAGGTTGGGGAGCTGACTCTGACAGCACAAGGAGTTTGGAATCCTCGGGAGGCAAGGTTACCAGTCAATGTTTTGGAACTCCATGCACTCGTCGGGTCCCTTTAGACTTTGCCCCTATTGAAAAGGGAGCCTGATCTTCATTTTCAGACAGACAATTTACTGCAGTAGCTTATTTCTGTCATCAATGGGGAACCAATAGTTCCCTAGCCATGATAGAAGTATCTTGAATCTGAGTGGAAAACAATTCCTGCCTCATCACTCCGATTCACATCCCAGGTGTTTTTATTTGGATCCCTCCCTTTTATTGTTACTCGTGGACTTCCAAATCTTTATTATTATTTCCCATACGTAACAGCTTGTGGAATCTCCCCACCTAAATGAATGAAAGCATAATTTATATCTTACCTGATAAATTAATTTCTTTCATGCTGCTGAGAGTCCATAAGGCCCCATTGTTTATTTAAAGCACATCTTTTTTTTTTACTTTCCTGCTTTAAATTTTTTGGATTTTAATCCTACTTACTTCCTCACCTCTTGGCTATGTGTCAAACTGAGGTATGAGTTAGGTGGGGGAAGGGGTTTATAGGCTTTTGAGGTTTAGGGAAACTTCGCCACCTGGTAGTAATGTATATCCCATACTCGTGGACTCTTGCTACCATGAAAGAAATAATTTTATCAGGTAAGATATAAATTGTTTACGTCCTAAAACTACCGCTGACCGACTCTTCATCATCCATCCTTGAATATCAAAATAAGGTTAACATTGAGGCAGTAGTAGTAATGTAATTTATTGAGAGAGAACAAATTAAAATAGTAAAAGAATAACGAGGTGTAAAGTTAAAAAAAAAAAAAGAAAAATGTATTTGTTTTTTTAAATTGCATATCAATCACTACACCAAAACCTATAAATCTATCATAAGTTCCCAATGAGTAGTTTAATAGTGGCAGTTCCATTTCAGGTCTGCTGTTGCAAAAGTCAGACGCATGATCAGGGGCAGAACTACCTTTGTTTCAGCTGGTGCGGTGGCACCAGGGCCCAAGTGCTTGGTGGGCCCAAGGCATGTGCAGAATGAGTACAATCCTAATGCAGGGGCTCCTTGTTATGAGTGCAGTTTGCAGATCTATCTATCTATATTATTGCTTTCTACGGAGTAACCTTTTGGGGGCCCCCAAAGAAAATTTACCAGGGCCTTCTGTTGAGTAGGTCTGCTACTGCACATGATCTTTTTAGCAAATCGTAGGAGGGTATAATTGCCATTTTCTAAAGATGCTTCCAAAAGATGCTTTCAAGCAAGTAGTTTGTTTTTTACAGACAACTAGGAACTCCTTATTCTTTTACTATTTTATTTGAAATGTTTCTCTCTCCTTCAGAGAAAAATATTACTACCATCTTAATGTTAACCTTATTTCCAGATTCAGATGAATCATTGAGTTGGTTGGTGGGAGTTTTAGGGTATAAAAGAAATATGAAACTTATGGTGTTATAACCCTCAAGAAATTTTTAACTGCTCTTCAAAAAGGAGACTTGACTCACTGAAATGCACTTAGCAGATTTCCTTTTTTTATTTGCTTTCTTTAATTAATTATTATTTATCTTAAATGTGCCATCTGTTTGCAAAATAAAACACTTTGAATACCAGCACCTAGTCTCCTTGTGAGTATATTTCATTTAGTGCCTATCAGTTGGAAAACGATCTACACCATTGTGGTTCAACTTTGCAGAGTTATACTTCATAAATCTGAGGATTCCCTCTCCTTGCCATTTTGAGACCTGCACCTCTGTGAAAGAGCACTGAGATTTGCAAGCCAAGAGAGCCTGAGGAAGGCAGCAGTCCCACATAAAGGGGAGATAAAAAAAAATTGTACAAACATTATGCAAGATTGTTATACTATAGTATATATTTTCTCAATTTCAAGAATCGGCTATGTAAATTTACAGGTCATTTTTATCAACTCATTAACTGTGAGTTCTAATCTTTTATAGCCGCCGAGGTTAATTAGCATGCAGACAATGCAGAGGAATAATATGAACTGTGGACCATTCCAAGCTCATCAAATGAGAATGGCACAGAACGCCGTACAGAATGCTGCTCGAATGGCTGGCGTCCCTCGTCATAATGGACCTCAATATTCATTGATGCAACCTCATCTCCAAAGACAAGTAAATATCTTTTAATGCTTTGCTGGTAACTGCTTTTGTCTTAACTACATTTTACAAAAAACTCAAATAGTCATCTGTGCTGTATGCAAAATACAATTGTAGTTTAATAGAGTAATAAGCTAGCAATGTTTGTTGTACATTTAGTTGTATAAGCTTTGTCATGTATTCTGTTGGTATGAACGTTGGGGCTCAACCAATTAAAGGGACACTAAACCTAAATTATTTTGTGATTCAAATAGAGCATTCAATTTTAAGCAACTTTCCCATTTACTCCTATTTTTTTCTTCATTCTCTTGCTATCTTTATTTGAAAAAGAAGGCATCTAAGCTTTTTCTCTTGTTAAGTGTGTTCAGTCCACGGGTCATCCATTACTTATGGGATATATTCTCCTTCCCAACAGGAAGTTGCAAGAGGATCACCCAAGCAGAGCTGCTATATAGCTCCTCCCCTCACATGTCATATCCAGTCATTCTCTTGCAACCCTCAACAAAGAAGGAGGTCGCGAGAGGAGTTGGAGTTTTTACTTAATTATTCTTCAATCAAAAGTTTATTTTAAATGGCACCGGAGTGTGCTGTTTTTCTATCTCAGGCAGTATTTGGAAGAAGAAACTGCCTGCGTTTTCTATGATCTTAGCAGGCGTAACTAAGATCCACTGGCTGTTCTCGACATTCTGAGGAGTGGGGTAACTTCAGAAAATGGGAATAGCATGCGGGGTCCCCCGCAAATGAGGTATGTGCAGTACAATATTTTCTGGGAATGGAATTGACTAAGAAAACACTGCTGTTACCAGTATGATGTAAGTACAGCCTTAAATGCAGTAGTAGTGACTGGTATCAGGCTGATAAATGTATGCACAGTAGAGTTATTTTCTAGGGACTAGAATTTGACTGAGAAAATACTGTTAATACTGAAATAATGCTTAAGCCTTATCTGCAGTGGAAGCGACTGGTAGCAGGCTTAGTGATAACTTTGCATGACATTAAAAAAAGTTTCTTTTTAAAACGTTTACTGGCATGTTATTCGTTTTGTGAGGTACTTTGGTGATAAATCCTTTTGGGCATGATTTTTTTCCACATGGCTAACGTATATTTTTGCATAGAAACCGTTATATCAGGTCTCCCACTGTTGTAAATGAGTGGGAGGGGCCTTTTTTAGCGCCTTGTTGCGCAGTTAAAATTCTATCACAGTCTTCCTGCTTCTTCCTCCTTGATCCAGGACGTCTCTAGAGAGCTCAGGGGTCTTCAAAATTCGTTTTTGAGGGAGGTAATCAGTCACAGCAGACCTGTGACTGTGTTTGACTGTGATAAAAGCGTTAAATCTTAATTTGATATCCGTTTTTGGGTACTGAGGGGTTAATCATCCTTTTGCTAATGGGTGCAATCCTCTGCTAATTAATACATTTAAAGAATTGTTGACTATAACTGAATTAGTTCTTTGTTATTCAACTGTGTTTTTTTAAAAGCGCTGCAGCGTTTTTTATATTGCTTGTAAACTTATTGAAAGTGATTTCCAAGCTTGCTAGCTTCATTGCTAGTCTGTTTAAACATGTCTGATACAGAGGAATCTGCTTGTTCATTATGTTTAAAAGCCGATGTGGAGCCCAATAGAAATATATGTACCAATTGTATTGATATTACTTTGAATAAAAGTCAATCTGTACCGATAAAGAAATTATCACCAGACAACGAGGGGGAAGTTATGCCGTCTAACTCTCCTCACGTGTCAGTACCTTCGTCTCCCGCTCGGGAGGTGCGTGAGATTGAGGCGCCAGGTACATCAAGGCCCTTACAAATCACTTTACATGATATGGATAATGTTATGAAAGAAGTATTATACAATATGCCCGGACAGAGCGCGCCGATGACACGAGAGCCATGTCTGATACTGCGTCACAATTTGCAGAACATGAGGACGGAGAGCTTCATTCTGTGGGTGACTGTTCTGATTCGGGGAGACCGGATTCAGAAATTACAAATTTTAAATTTAAGCTTGAGAACCTCCGCGTGTTGCTAGGGGAGGTGTTAGCGGCTCTGAATGATTGTGACACGGTGGCAATCCCAGAGAAATTATGTAGGCTGGATAAATACTATGGTGGAGGGAGCAGTTTCTACTTTAGCCAAGCGTACCACTATCCCGGTGGAGGATAGCTGTGCTTTCTCAGATCCAATGGATAACAAATTAGAGGGTTACCTTAAGAAAATGTTTGTTCAACAAGGTTTTATATTACAGCCTCTTGCATGTATACTATGGTGGAGGGTCCCTAAGGTGGAGGGAGCAGTTTCTACTTTAGCCAAGCGTACCACTATCCCGGTGGAGGATAGCTGTGCTTTCTCAGATCCAATGGATAAAAAATTAGAGGGTTACCTTAAGAAAATGTTTGTTCAACAAGGTTTTATATTACAGCCTCTTGCATGCATTGCGCCTGTCACTGCTGCAGCGGCATTCTGGTTTGAGTCTCTGGAAGAGGCGATTCGCACAGCACCATTGGATGAGACTTTGAGCAAGCTTAGAACGCTTAAGCTGGCTAATGCGTTTGTTTCGGATGCCGTAGTGCATTTAACCAAACTTACGGCTAAGAATTCCGGATTCGCCATACAGGTGCGCAGAGCGCTATGGCTTAAATCGCGGTCAGCAGATGTAACTTCTAAGTCTAAACTACTGAACATTCCTTTCAAAGGGCAGACCTTATTCGGGCCCGGCTTGAAGGAAATTATTGCTGACATTACTGGAGGTAAGGGCCACACCCTTCCTCAGGACAGGGCCAAATCAAAGGCCAAACAGTCTAATTTTCGTGCCTTTCGTAATTTCAAGGCAGGAGCAGCATCAACTTCCTCCGCTCCAAAACAGGAAGGAACTACTGCTCGTTACAGACAGGGTTGGAAAGGCAACCAGTCATGGAACAAGGGCAAGCAGGCCAGAAAGCCTACTTCCGCCCCTAAGACAGCATGAAGACAGGGCCCCCTTTCCGGAGACGGATCTAGTGGGGGGCAGACTTTCTCTCTTCGCCCAGGCTTGGGCAAGAGATGTACAGGATCCCTGGACATTGGAGATTATATCTCAGGGATACCTTCTGGATTTCAAAACTTCTCCACAAGGGAGGTTTAATCTGTCAAGGTTATCAACAAACCTAGTAAAGAAAGAGGCATTTCTACAATGTGTACAAGACCTCTTAGTGATGGGAGTGATCCACCCAGTTCCGCGAACGGAACAGGGGCAAGGGTTTTATTCAAATCTGTTTGTGGTTCCCAAAAAAGAGGGAACCTTCAGACCAATCTTAGACTTAAAAATCTTAAACAAGTTCCTAAGGGTTCCATCGTTCAAGATGGAAACCATTCGGACCATCCTACCCATGATCCAAGAGGGTCAATATATGACCACAGTGGACTTAAAGGATGCCTACCTTCACATACCGATTCACAAAGATCATTATCGGTACCTAAGGTTTGCCTTTCTAGACAGGCATTACCAGTTTGTAGCTCTTCCCTTCGGGTTAGCTACGGCCCCGAGAATTTTTACAAAGGTTCTGGGCTCACTTCTGGCGGTACTAAGACCACGAGGCATAGCGGTGGCTCCGTACCTAGACGACATTCTGATACAAGCGTCAAGTTTTTAAAATGCAAAGTCTCATACAGAGATAGTTCTAGCATTTCTGAGGTCGCATGGGTGGAAAGTGAACGTGGAAAAGAGTTCTCTGTTACCACTCACAAGGGTCCCTTTTCTAGGGACTCTTATAGATTCTGTAGAGATGAAAATTTACCTGACGGAGTCCAGGTTATCAAAGATTCTCAATGCTTGCCGTGTCCTTCACTCCATTCCAAGCCCATCAGTAGCTCAGTGCATGGAAGTAATCGGCTTAATGGTCGCGGCAATGGACATAGTGCCATTTGCGCGCCTGCATCTCAGACCGCTGCAACTATGCATGCTAAGTCAATGGAACGGGGATTACTCAGATCTGTCCTCTTTGCTAAATCTGGACCAGGAGACCAGAGATTCTCTTCTCTGGTGGTTGTCACGGGTTCATCTGTCCAAAGGAATGACTTTTCGCAGACCAGATTGGACGATTGTAACAACAGATGCCAGCCTACTAGGCTGGGAAGCAGTCTGGAACTCCCTGAAGGCTCAGGGATCGTGGACTCAGGAGGAGAAACTCCTCCCGATAAACATTCTAGAATTAAGAGCAATATTCAATGCTCTTCTAGCTTGGCCTCAGTTAGCAACACTGAGGTTCATCAGATTTCAGTCGGACAACATCACGACTGTGGCTTACATCAATCATCAAGGGGGAACCAGGAGTTCCCTAGCGATGTTGGAAGTCTCGAAGATAATTCGCTGGGCAGAGTCTGACTCTTGCCACCTGTCAGCGATCTACATCCCAGGCGTGGAGAACTGGGAGGCGGATTTTCTAAGTCGCCAGACTTTTCATCCGGGGGAGTGGGAACTTCACCCGGAGGTATTTGCTCAACTGATTCGTCGTTGGGACAAACCGCATCTGGATCTCATGGCATCTCGCCAGAACGCCAAGCTTCCTTGTTACTGATCCAGGTCCAGGGACCCGGGAGCGGTGCTGGTAGATGCACTAGCAGCCCCTTGGGTTTTCAACATAGCTTATGTGTTTCCACCTTTTCCGTTGCTACCTCGACTGATTGCCAGGATCAAACAGGAGAGAGCATCGGTGATTCTGATAGCGCCTGCGTGGCCACGCAGGACCTGGTATGCAGACCTAGTGGACATGTCGTCCTGTCCACCATGGTCTCTACCCCTGAGGCAGGACCTTCTAATTCAGGGTCCTTTCAACCATCCAAACCTAATTTCTCTGAGGCTGACTGCTTGGAAATTGAACTCCTGATTCTATCAAAGCGTGGGTTTTCGGATTCGGTTATTGATACATTAATACAGGCTCGGAAACCTGTTACCAGAAAAATTTACCATAAGATATGGCGTAAATATTTATATTGGTGTGAATCCAAGAGTTACTCATGGAGTAAGGTTAGGATTCCTAGGATATTGTCTTTTCTACAAGAGGGTTTAGAAAAGGGCTTATCCGCTAGTTCACTAAAGGGACAGATTTCTGCTTTGTCTATTCTTTTACACAAGCGTCTGGCAGAGAATCCAGACGTCCAGGCTTTTTGTCAGGCTTTGGCTAGGATTAAGCCTGTGTTTAAAGCTGTTGCTCCTCCGTGGAGCTTAAACTTGGTTCTTAAAGTTCTTCAGGGTGTTCCGTTTGAACCCCTTCATTCCATTGATATTAAGCTTTTATCTTGGAAAGTTCTGTTTTTGATGGCTATTTCCTCGGCTCGAAGAGTCTCTGAGTTATCTGCCTTACATTGTGATTCTCCTTATCTGATCTTTCATTCAGACAAGGTAGTCCTGCGTACTAAACCTGGGTTTTTACCTAAGGTTGTTTCTAACAGGAATATCAATCAAGAGATTGTTGTTCCATCATTATGTCCTAATCCTTCTTCAAAGAAGGAACGTCTTTTGCGTAATCTAGACGTGGTCCGTGCCCTGAAGTTCTACTTACAGGCAACTAAAGATTTTCGACAAACTTCTTCTCTGTTTGTCGTTTACTCTGAACAGAGGAGAGGTCAAAAGGCTTCGGCTACCTCTCTCTCTTTTTGGCTTCGTAGCATAATACGCTTAGCCTACGAGACTGCTGGACAGCAGCCTCCTGAAAAAATTACAGCTCATTCCACTAGAGCTGTGGCTTCCACCTGGGCCTTTAAGAATGAGGCCTCTGTTGAACAGATTTGCAAGGCTGCAACTTGGTCTTCACTTCATACTTTTTCCAAATTTGACACTTTTGCTTCTTCGGAGGCTGTTTTTGGGAGTAAGGTTCTACAGGCAGTGGTTCCTTCTGTTTAATGTTCCTGCCTTGTCCCTCCCATCATCCGTGTACTTTAGCTTTGGTATTGGTATACCATAAGTAATGGATGACCCGTGGACTGAACACACTTAACAAGAGAAAACATAATTTATGCTTACCTGATAAATTTATTTCTCTTGTAGTGTGTTCAGTCCACGGCCCGCCCTGTCTTTTTGAGGCAGGTTCTAAATTTTAAATTATAACTCCAGTCACCACTGCACCCTATAGTTTCTCCTTTCTCGTCTTGTTTCGGTCGAATGACTGGATATGACATGTGAGGTTAGGAGCTATATAGCAGCTCTGCTTGGGTGATCCTCTTGCAACTTCCTGTTGGGAAGGAGAATATATCCCATAAGTAATGGATGACCCGTGGACTGAACACACTACAAGAGAAATAAATTTATCAGGTAAGCATAAATTATGTTTTTATTAGTTCAGTACTCTGGACAGCACTTTTTTATTGGTGGATGAATTTATCCACCAATCGGCAAGAACAACACAGGTTGTTCATCAAAAATGGGCCGGCATCTAAATTTAAATTCTTAAATTTCAAATAAAGATACCACGAGAATGAAGAAAATTTGATAATAGGAGTAAATTAGAAAGTTGCTTAAAATTTCATGCTCTATCTGAACCGCGAAAGAAAAAATTTGGGTTCAGTGTCCCTTTAACTAACCGTTATATAAAGGTAAAAGGACATTAAACCCAAATAGTTTATTTAATGATTCAGATGTAGCATAATAAAAACTGATTTACTTCAGTTATCAAATATTCTTCATTCTCTTATCTTTTTGTGAAAAGCCCTGAGGTAAGATCAGTAGCCTGCACATGTCTGGAGCAGTTTTGAAAGAATGTTATACATTTTGCAAGAGCACTAGATGGCAGCACATTTCCTGTCCTGTAGTGCTTCAGGCATGTGCACACTACCTATCTAGGTATCTCTACAACAAAGAAAACCATACGAACAAAGAAAATTTGATAATAGAAGTAATTTGGAAACTTAAAAAAAAATGCTGTATATGAATCACTTAAGTAATATTTTGGGTTTCATGACCCTTTAAATGGAAAATGATGCTGTAACTTGTTATATGGTTAAAATGTTCTTTCCATTTGACAGGATAGTTTTAGGCTTATAATGCATTTAGTAATTTGTCCTTGTAATTGTAAATGTTTTGGTGCATACTGGTGTTTGCAATGTAATATAAAAATTAATTTTAGTAACCAAGAACAATACAAACCTTTTATTTTGGCTCACCTTAGTAGCATTCATCATCGAAGACTTTTAAGTGAGGATGGGACAAAAATAACAAAAAAACTAAAGACACTTTTACTTTATTCTCCTCCACTTTCTGCTCCCTTTTTTTTTTCTTTCTCTCATAGATTGATATGCGTTTCCTATTTTCTTGTGCTGCACAGCTACGGTTATATTTAAAATGAATGTAAAGTTTCATGAATTTGTGCCCGGTTTTTAAAAATACTTTTAAAAACATGGGCACTTTCATTCATGAAAGTTTACATTGCAGCTTTTTTTTTTTACAAATACCTTTCTCTTCAGCAAAGCCGGAACCGGCTTCCTCCAATCACGGCGTGGCCTTACGAGATGGACGTTCTGGGGGGTAAGCCATGTTTGGAGTAAGCCAGTTTCATTCATTGGTGACATAAGTACAGAGGAGCTGTGGGCGGGGACCGTCGATCTAGCTTTCCTGAAGAGAAAGGTATTTGTAAAAAAACGCTGCAATGTGAACTTTCATGAATGAAGGTGCCCTTGTTTTTAATAGTATTTTTAAAAATCAGGCACTAATTTATGAAAGTTTACATTCACTTTAAACTTCACTGCAGGAACAAACTATATTGTTGCTGTTTATATCTAAAAATAATTATCAGACACACCTACTCATATAAGTTTTTTTTTCGTATAGCTTTCTTCCACTTTTTAGAGCAATCGAAAAGTCATCAAAACTATGAAACAGGAATGGAAATATGCATTGACACAAAAAATGTTAAATCAAAACTTTTGTATTTCATGCTCTTCAAACTAGCCATCATTTTGCTTGATAACTGCTTTGCGCATTCTTGGCATTCTCTTAAAAGTGACAAATTCAAAATTAAACACAGGGTTTGATTTAAATCCGTAGTCAGTAAGACCAATTTAAATCATGGTTTTCATTTTTAGAATAATAACTTTTCAGATTATTTTTCCATTTATATCAGGTCATTAGTGATTTGGCTATATGTCATTAGATATGCATTAATAAATCATTGACATGACTGGAAATCATTGGGAGGTGAACTCTCTCTAGTTTAATCGGTTAATCATTCATATTTGATCAATTTTCCAGGTGTACTTTATTGGAAGGAGAAAAATAACCATTACCTTAAAAATAACAATTTAATACGTTTTATGTAACTAAAATAACGTCTTTCTCTTACATTGGTGTGTCCGGTCCACGGCTTCATCCTTACTTTTGGGATATTCTCATTCCCTACAGGAAGTGGCAAAGAGAACACACAGCAGAGCTGTCCATATAGCTCCCCTCAGGCTCCGCCCCCCCAGTCATTCTCTTTGCCGCTCTAAACAAGTAGCATCTCCACGGGGGTGGTAAAGAGTTTGTGGTGTTAGTTTGTAGTTTTTATTTCTTCTATCAAAAGTTTATTTTAAAATAGTGCCGGCTTGTACTATTTACTCTGAAGCAGAAAGTGATGAAGATTTCTGCTGAGAGGACTATGATTTTAGCATCAGTAACTAAAATCCATTGCTGTTCCCACGCAGGACTGTTGAATACAGGAGAACTTCAGTTGGGGGGAACAGTTTGCAGGCTTAACTGCTTCAGGTATGATCAGTCATTTTTCGAACAAAACCCAGTAATGCTAGAAGACTGTCTGTAATCCCCATAGGGGAAGGTAAGCCATGTTTCTTAGACTATGTATAAAATAATGGCTTAAATAAAGGGCTTAGTTGCTGGTTGACACTATTTTGGGCTTAATCGATTGCTTCTTAGCATAATTATTTATAGTTTAGGTGTTTTTGTGACTTATAAAAACGCTTATGGGGTTTTTTATTTGCCTGGCATTTGATTAGACTCCTAATCTCCTCAGAAAGGCCCCAGCACTGTGTAATGCAGAGGAGGAGGCCTCATTTTCGCACCTCAGTTGCGCAGTTGTTTTTGACAAGAAAGTTCATGCAGCCTCAAGTGTGGTGTCCAGAGACTTCAGAGGGACTTCAGACAGGCTTATTTCTACTCCATATAATCCCTAAGGACGGTAAAAGCCTCAGCAGAAGCTGTGGCATAGTACAAATTAACGTTTTAGCTCCGGTTTGGGCATTAAGGGGTTAATTGAGCTGAAAATTTGTGTGCAATCTTTTCAAAGCATTAGAATAATGTGGTGAACATTTCATTAAAATCGAATGTTTCCTTGATGGTTTTTTTATGTTTATTTTTTATTGCATTTTAGTGCTGTCTAAGTCTGTCAAACATGTCTGAGCCTTCAGATAGCGCTTGTTCAATATGTTTAAAAGCCATGGTGGTACCCCCATTGAATTTGTTTGAAGTGTGCTATAGCGTCCAAGCAGTTTAAGGACCATACAATGACACTTAAAAATGTAGACCAAGATGTATCTTTAGCTGAAGGTAACGAGCAGAGTATTTTATCTTCCCCTTCTGTGTCAACGCCAGTTATGCCCGCGCACGCGATGCCCAGCACATCTAACGCATCGATCCCTGTTACTTTGCAGCAATTAGCAACAATCATGGATAATTCTCTAGCAGCTTTTTTATCCAAACTGCCAGCATTTCCAAGAAAGCGCGATAGCTCAGTTTTAAATACAGAAAATGAGCAATCAGACGCAGCGGATAATTTATCTGTAGTGCCCTCACATCAATCTGACTTGGCGGTGAGGGAGGGCCTGTCTGAGGGAGAAATTTCTGACTCAGGAAAAGTTGCTCAGCAGGCGGAGCCAGATACTATAGCATTTAAATTTAAGCTAGAGCACCTCCGCGCCCTGCTTAAGGAGGTTTTAGCTACGCTAGATGATTGTGACCCCTTGGTGGTCCCGGTAAAATTGTGTAAAATGGACAAATTCTTAGAGGTCCCGGTACACACTGATGCATTTCCGATACCTAAGAGGGTGGCGGATATTGTGACCAGGGAGTGGGAGAGACCAGGTGTACCTTTTGTTCCCCCGCCTATATTTAAGAAAATGTTCCCCATTGTTGACCCCAGAAGGGACGCGTGGCAGACGGTCCCTAGGGTGGAGGGGGCAGTTTCAACACTAGCTAAGCGCACCACTATACCAATAGAAGAGAGTTGCGCTTTCAAAGATCCTATGGATAAAAAATTGGAAGGTTTGCTTAAGAAAATATTTGTTCAACAAGGTTTTCTTCTTCAACCAATTTCTTGCATTATTCCTGTAACCACTGCAGCGGCTTTTTGGTTTGAGGAATTAAAGAACTCCCTACAGAGGGAGACCCCTTATGATGAGGTTATGGACAGAATTCACACCCTGAAGTTGGCTAATTCTTTCGTTACAGATGCCGCTCTTCACTAAATAGCGGCGAAAAATTCTGGTTTTGCAATCGTGGCGCGCAGGGCGCTTTGGCTAAAATCTTGGTCGCCGGATGTGTCGTCCAAAACAAAATTGCTTAATATTCCTTTCAAGGGTAAGACTCTTTTCGGGCCAGAGTTGAAAGAGATTATTTCCGATATTACGGGAGGAAAGGGCCATGCCCTTCCACAAGATAGACCTTTTAAGGCTAAAAATAAGTCTAATTTTCGTTCCTTTAGCAATTTCAGGAACAGACCCGCTTCTACTTCTATAGCCACTAAGGAAGAGGTTAACGCTTCCCAGCCCAAACCTGCATGGAAACCCATGCAAGGCTGGAACAAGGGTTAACAGGCCAAGAAGCCTGCTGCTGCTACCAAGACAGCATGAAAGGGTAGCCCCCGATCCGGGACCGGATCTAGTAGGGGGCAGACTTTCTCTCTTTGCTCAGGCCTGGGCAAGAGATGTTCTGGATCCCTGGGCGTTAGAAATTGTCTCTCAGGGGTACCTTCTGGAATTCAAGGACCTTCCTCCAAGAGGAAGGTTGCACATGTCTCGCTTGTCTTTAGACCAGACAAAGAGACAGGCATTCTTACTTTGCATAGAAGATCTTTTAAAGATGGGAGTAATACACCCAGTCCCAACTGCAGAATGAGGACGGGGTTTTTACTCAAACCTGTTTGTAGTTCCCAAAAAGGAAAGAACTTTCAGGCCAATTCTGGACTTAAAAATCCTAAACAAATTTCTCAGAGTTCCATCATTCAAGATGGAAACTATACGGACAATCTTACCGATGATCCAGGAGGGTCAATATATGACTACCGTGGATTTAAAGGATACGTACCTGCATATTCCTATCCACAAGGATCACCATCAGTTCCTAAGGTTCGCCTTCATTGACAAGCATTATCAGTTTGTGGCTCTTCCCTTCGGGCTGGCCACCGCTCCAAGTATTTTCATGAAGTTGCTAGGGTCCCTTCTAGCGGTTCTAAGACCGCGGGGCATTGCAGTAGCACCTTACCTAGACGATATCTTAATCCAAGCGTCGTCTTTTCACAGAGCAAAGACGCATACAGGCATTGTGTTGGCCTTTCTAAGATCTCACGGGTGGAAGGTGAACGTAGAAAGAAGTTCTCTGTCCCCGGTCACAAGGGTTCCCTTCCTGGGAACAATAATAGATTCTATAGAAATGAAAATCTTTCTGACGGAGGTCAGGAAGTTAAAACTTTCAAATTTCCTGTCGAGTTCTTCATGCCAATCCTCAGCCTTCTGTGGCTCGGTGCATGGAGGTAATCGATATAATGGTTGCGGCAATGGACACAGTCCCCTTTGCCAGAATTCATTTGAGACCACTGCAACTGTGCATGTTCAAACAGTGGAATGGGGATTATGCAGATTTGTCTCCCCAGATACAAATGGACCAGATAACCAGAGAATCGCTTCTCTGGGGTTGTCTCAGGATCACCTGTCTCAGGGAATGAGTTTCCGCAGACCGGAGTGGATCATTGTCACGACCAATGCCAGTCTCTTAGGCTGGGGTGCGGTCTGGAACTCCATGAAAGCTCAGGATCTATGGTCTCGGGAGGAATCTCTTCTCCCGATAAATATTTTAGTATTGAGAGCGATATTCAATGCGCTCCAGGCCTGGCCTCAGCTGGCGGAGGTAAAATTCATCAGATTTCAGTCGGACTACATAGAACTAGACCTGATGGCGTCCCGCCAGAACTCAAAAGTTCCCCTTTACGGGTCCAGGTCCAGGGATCCCAAGGTGACATTGATAGATGCTCTAGTAACGCCTTGGTCATTCAATCTGGCTTATGTCTTTCCACCGTTTCCTCTTCTCCCTCGGCTAGTTGCCAGAATCAAACAGGAGAAGGCTTCGGTAATTCTGATAGCTCCTGCGTGACCTCGCAGGACTTGGTATGCAGACTTGGCGGATATGTCATCGGCTCCACCATGGAAGCTTCCTTTGAGGCAGGACCTTCTAATCCAAGTTCCATTCAAACATCCAAACCTAGTTTCTCTGCAACTGACTGCTTGGAGATTGAACGCTTAATTCTAGCTAAGCGTGGGTTCTCTGAATCAGTTATAGATACTCTGATCCAGGCTAGAAAGCCTGTTACTAGGAAAATTTATCATAAGATATGGCGAAAATATCTTTGTTGGTGCGAATCCAAGGGTTACTCGTGGAGTAAGATTAGGATTCCAAGGTTGTTATCTTTCCTCCAAGAAGGATTGGAGAAAGGATTGTCAGCTAGTTCATTGAAAGGACAGATATCTGCTCTGTCTATTCTGTTACATAAGCGTCTGGCAGCTGTGCCAGATGTGCAGGCGTTTGTACAGGCCTTAGTTAGGATCAAACCTGTTTACAGACCTGTGGCTCCTCCATGGAGTCTAAATTTAGTTCTTTCAGTTCATCAAGGGGTTCCGTTTGAACCTCTACATTCCGTAGATATTAAGTTACTATGTTGGAAAGTTTTGTTTTTGGTTGCTATTTCTTCTGCTCGAAGAGATTCTGAATTGCCTGCTTTGCAGTGTACCTCACCCTATCTGGATCCATACAGATAAGGTTGTTTTGCGTACCAAGCCTGGTTTTCTTCCAAAGGTAGTTTTCCAATAAGAATATTAACCAGGAAATAGTTGTTCCTTCTCTGTGTCCTAATCCAGTTTCTAAAAAGGAACGTCCGTTACACAATCTAGATGTGGTTCGTGCTGTAAAATTCTATTTAGAAGCAACAAAAGATTTCAGACAAACATCGTCCTTATTTGTCGTTTATTCTGATAAGAGGAGAGGTCAGAAAACAACTGCTACCTCTCTTTCCTTCTGGCTGAAAAGCATCATCCGATTGGCTTATGAGACTGCCGGACGGCAGCCTCCTGAACGAATTACCGCTCACTCCACTAGAGCTGTGGCTTCCACATGGGCTTTCAAGAACGAGGCTTCTGTTGAACAGATTTGTAAGGCAGCGACTTGGTCTTCACTGCATACATTTGCCAAATTTTACAAATTCGATACTTTTGCTTCTTCGGAGGCTATTTTTGGGAGAAAGGTTTTACAAGCAGTGGTGCCTTCCTTTTAGGTTACCTGACTGTTTCCCTCCCTTCATCCGTGTCCTAAAGCTTTGGTATTGGTTCCCACAAGTAAGGATGAAGCTGTGGACCGGACACACCAATGTAAGAGAAAACAAATTTATGCTTACCTGATAAATTTCTTTCTCTTACGGTGTGTCCAGTCCACGGCCCACCCTGGCGATTTAGTCAGGTCTAAAATTATTTTTGTAAACTACAGTCACCACTGCACCCTATGGTTCTCCTTTTTCTCCTAACCGTCGGTCGAATGACTGGGGGGGCGGAGCCTGAGGGGAGCTATATGGACAGCTCTGCTGTGTGTTCTCTTTGCCACTTCCTGTAGGGAATGAGAATATCCCACAAGTAAGGATGAAGCTGTGGACCGGACACACCGTAAGAGAGAGAAATTTATCAGGTAAGCATAAATTCTGTGTTTTTTTTTTTTTGTGTTTGCCCCTCCCTCCTCCCACTTCGATCCTTGTGCAGGGCTATTCCACTCCAAACAATCTACTATTCAGTGAGCTTCTTTAAAATTAGTATGGGTTAATTCTGTGTAAACAGATTTGCAGGGAAGCAATGGCTTTAAAGGGACAGTAAAGTAAAAAATGAACTTTCATGATTGAGAAAGAATATGCTTTTTTATTATTCCAATTTACTTCTCTTACCTAATTTTCTTCATTCTCTTTGTATCCATTGTTGGAAAGCATACATAGGTAGGTAGACTCTGAAGCAATGCACTACTGTGAACAAGCCGTTTGTTAATGTCTCACCTAATGTGCTTAGCTAGGCCCCAGTGGAATGAAGCAAATTTGATAATAGAAGTTAATCTGAAAATTGTATGCTCTATCCGAAACTCAATTTTTTTTCTTTCATGATTGTCTCTCTAAGGTCTTCATGTTATGTCTGCAGACTCAAATTCACTGTTTTGGGAAAAACAAAACCAATAATATGTGATAATATCTGCAAGATAGAATAATGACTTTGTGAACGGATTAATGGAATTTATTTTTTAAAAAAGTAACATTACAGCCATGAAAACTGTATCTTGCTATTTAATTTATAAAATAATGTATCTTAAATATAAACAATCTTTAGAAATTGTTTTCCTTAAAAAAAAAATATTTTAAAAAATCCTATTCAAATTAAAAAATGTTTTTAATAATTTTATTTTAATAATAATCATGTATTTTTATCCACCCAGTCAGGTAATGAGGTGGGAAAGTCTCTACTTCTTTGTCAAATTAAGTATACTTATTTTCTGAGTATATAATACACTAGCTTGGTATGCTTCTCACAGGTGTCTAAAGCATTGTAAGTTGGATGCCTGTGCATCTATTGCCCAAATTCATGAGGCAAGCTCTCTGTTCTATGATCTTGTTTTTTCCCTTGAACTTTACTCCTTGATAAATGTCCACTGGTACGTTTTATAAGTTAGTTAAGTTAAACTGAAATCATAATTTTCAGTTTCTTTGCTCAGTTCTCTAAATAGCACAAACCAAGTTTCCCTCCCTTTTATTACTGTGTTTTGCGAAGGTGGTACATGCTGGAGTCTTAAATCTACTTTAAACCTGTAGACTTTTAGCCTTTGGACTTCTATCTGGCCACTCTTTAAATGGCAATAGAAATAAGCCAGAATGTACAGATAAGGGGAGCTAAAATAGACTTAGTTTATATGTACTATACAATAATTGATTATTGGAAAATTCAGTCTTAAGTAGAATACAGTGAGAAAAGTGATGCCGTGTTAGTTATTAGTTGTACAAAATATAATATGTAAATGTAGCCTAATGTATTGTTTTTTGTTGTGGCTTTGCACTGATAGTACTAAATAATGTAGCTTAAAATGATATAATATATATATATAAAAAATAATATATATGGAAAGAATATATAGTTAATTTATATAAAAGAAGTTGTGTTTATTGACAGATAACAAAAATTGATAAACAGTGAAAAACTGATTAAAATTGGTATAGAGCTCTTATACCTTCTAAAATAATCTAAATGACAGAATATATAAAAGTTTTCAGAATAAATATATAAACAGGTATTTTTCTTTTTGTGTACCAATTTGATATATAGCAGTATGAAATCAATTGACAGGATAAAGTCTATTTAGTTGGTATCTCCGTGGTAAAAATGAGGAGATAGGGGCTATGTTCAGTCCAAAGATATGTGCAAACAATGTTAAGTCTCGTAACAATACCTTGAAACAAAATTGAACTCTTGTATTTTTAAGTATAAGGTGAGTGAGATTGCGAATCTGCCGTTGTTCAGATCTAAATATTAATACCATACGTATGGGAGATAACTTTTTTTTATATATTAACAGTCACACATTGGTATAGCGTAATTCTTAAAAATTCAGCTTTGCGCTGATTTGTACTCACATTTCAATAAAAGGGATTTCAATTTCTAGACGTATCTATTCTGCTGGCAGATATCGTGATGTTAGATATCTGATTGGTTGTGGTGGTTTAGCCTCTATGCTGAGGTATCCAATTCAGCAAAGCCTGTTGAAAAACCGATATTCGTAATAGCGATACTTTGAGATAATCTTCTTTGTTTGCAGTGTGTTTCTGTACAGAACACAAACAATTATATATTTGCTGGAAAAGAACGGCTGCTTTTATCTGAAGTAGGAAATCCAAATGTTACAATGTCTCTGTTATGAAGACTGCTGAGACTTTTTTTCTCTCCGTGAGATGTGCAGGAGTCACAGTCTGATTTTCTGATGTTTTATAAAGCTGTGAGGGCTTTTTTGCAGGTGCTAAAACTGTTTACCTTCGTAAGGTTTGCTGGAGTTTCAGGTTGGTAGTTAGACTTGTTCAATGGTTGAATTGCGCTGGCTTGTATCTCCAGTTGGAAAATTCTTTGTACTAACGAAGTACATATGGCTGAGTTTGCTGGAGAAGGCAAAAGTCCACTAGTTTGTGGAAGTTGGTACACACTCAAAGGGCAAATCTACGTGTTTCGGCCTTAGCCTTTATCAAGATCTTGATAAAATAAAATGACTTCATTTTACTTGGCCTGTGCTTGAGTATATAGAAATCACCAAGGGCCTGATGATATAAAATGATCACTGTGCGTGAAATTCTTGAAAGGCAGATTTATTTCCATAAGGCAGGGAGAGTCCACGACTTTATTCCTTATTGTTGGGAAATACAACACCTGGCCACCAGGAGGCGGCAAAGATACCCCAGCCAAAGGCTTAAATATCCCTCCCATTTCCCTATCCTCCCAGTCATTCTTTGCTTTTCGTCACTAAAGGAGGTGGCAGAGAAGTGTCAGAAGATTTGTATAGTCCTGTAATGGGCATGTTCCCTTCAAGAAAGTACTGGAGTTTTAAGTAATCATGTCAACCTCTCAGTGAGAGTATTAAAGAAAGTTAGAGTCTGGAGATGCAGGGAAAGTTCTTCTGCAAACTATCCAGACTGTTAGCTAATAACTCCTGAGAAATCAGTGTTGACGAGTTTCACTGCTTGCTTTTAAGCACTCAGGTCCCTGTCACATACCTCCCAACATTTACAAATTGGAAAGAGGGACAGCCCACGCACCCCCCCCCCCCCCACACACACACACACACCGTAGGGGAAATTAATAATGTGTACACTGGGCAGGACACTTCCTTGTCAGTGAGTCAGACACCTCTGCTGCACTGTTTTACTAATTTCCCCAAATCAACCTCAGCATACAGGCACAGCTCATGAACATTGAAATAATCAGCCAGAACATAAGATATTATTTTGAAACAGACTCTGCTTTTTGGAACTGAGGGCAGCTTAGGGTCATTAGCTCAGTTTGATGCATTATAGGACATAAACAAGTAAGTGCAGAGAGCAGGAGAACAAGATCCCCTGCTGAGCTGAGTGCAGAAAGCGAGCCCATAGCAATATGCAGAGCCGAGTTAGTGCAGATCACAGGGCTTGGAAATAAGAATCGGTACCGTTTGCAGTTGTGCACTGTAATTATCTGTCTCCCTCTGTCGTCAAAGTTTTACAAATTTCACTTTTTTCCCCCACAACCTGTGTAAAGGAATAAGTGACCAGCATTGACCAAGGTTTTTATATACATTTCCTAAATTATGAATCTGTATTAGAAAGGACAGTTCAATAATACAGACTGTAATTGCACTAAAATAATTAGGAAAAGCCCCAAATCATCAATCTGATATTTGCAATAGCTTGTCTGCATGTCAGACTGAGCACTCAGTCAATCTTGCTTGTCAGAACTTAGTAGTCCTCCTCCTCGAGACGAGTCCTAGAGCGGCACACAGTTCACTTCTCACTCAAGAGTAGACTAGAGCACACTACACGCGCAATCATGTGCCCCAAAAAACTGTGACTGGCCATGTGACAGCAGACGTCAGTCTCATGCACTGGATCTGTATGTGGTCACACAATAACATATGTGACCAAACATATTGCATAAAAAACCCCCAGAAAAATAAAAAAAAATTGCAGAACAGCCCGGGGGATGTGGGGCAATGCGAGACATACGTGAGTCTACTCGGGACAGCGTGACAGACCCCTAAAATCTGGAATGTCCCACGAAAATCGGGACAGTTGGGGGTATGCTGTCCGAGCGTCGCTTCAAGGCTGTATCTGTTCCACAGCAGGGATCCTAGAGGGTAAGTTCGCTTTATTGTTATAGCAGGGACTCCTGTATAGGGTTACAGTGTGACTCCTCTATACCTCAATAGGATTAAGAGTTATAATCTCCTTTAGGGAGATTATTGGGAACAGTTATGGGGATTTTTATGCTCTGCATTAGGTTTGGGCTCATAAGACTCTGCTTTTGGCTTGGGAACAGACTGATTTCACTTTCATTTTTGGGCTCATAAGACTCTGTGCTTTTGGCTTGGGAACAGACAGGTTTCACTTTCGTTTTTGAGTGTTGCACAGCTAATATTAGCTTAACACTCATTTGCATACCAAGTCCTGTCTTGCGCACTACGTGACCGGGTGCGGCCTCTCTTACTTCTTGCTATCCTGCTGCAGACAGCACTCCTGACAAGAGCGTTTACTGATCACTTGTCTGGGTCTAGGAGATAGTGAGTGCCCCAGCCATTGGGATTCTAAATGTGAGGATTCCACTCTGTGTTTTGCATCTCTCCTTCCATTTCCACATCACATGGTTTTACCTTTCCATTTACTTAAAGGGCCATTATACACTCATTTTTTCTTTGCATAAATGTTTTGTAGATGATCTATTTATAAAGCCCATAAAGTTTGTTTTTTTAAAAAAATGTATAATTTTGCTTATTTTTAAATAACATTGCTCTGATTTTCAGACTCCTAACCAAGCCCCAAAGTTTTATTTGAATACCGTCAGCTACCTTCTCCAGCTTGCTCCTGTTTGTGTAAAGGGTCTTTTCATGAGCAAAAGAAGGGGGAGGGGGAGTGTCTTATTTCCCACTTGCAGTGGGCTTTCCAACTACCTTTTCAACAGAGCTAAACTGAAAGCTTCTAAGTACGTTTTTAAACCATTTTATTCTTTATAGTAGTGTCTATTACATGCAGTTATATGAAAATGAGTGTATACTATCCCTTTAAGGGATCACCTGACATTAAACAGATGCTTAGATATTGCAGATAGTACTGTTTCACAGTTTGTTCCTGCTACTTGGAAATTAAGCCTTCATTTCAGACTCCTTTCTTGATCCTTCCTAATTGGATTCATTGCACCTCAGCTACCTGTTTGCAAACGGACATCATTGCTTTGCAAAATTTATTTCTACTGAAGTACTGAATTAAACCTGTCAGCCTGCTTGGAGTTCAAGCTGTGTGCATTCCCTGCTGCATTACACAGACAAGCCTGGGAGAATACCTTTGTAAAGTAAGGACTATTTATCTGTTTTTAAGCTCACATTACATCTTGAGCTTATCAACACGGTGCTTTGCTTAAATAGAATCTGCTTTCCATTTAACTGCATATATATATACAGCCATAACAACTAAAGCTCTACTCTGCTTATACAAACTTTGTGCTCCTTTTAACTTACTTGCTTATTCACAAGACCTGCTCCGGTGTGCTATTTAAAGAGACAGTACAACTGGAAACATCAAGCTGCTCTCTTCTTTTTTGCAACAACCACTCCTGCATAATCTCTCAATTTATTGCAGGCAGGTATATAAAGGAAGTTTAGTGTTGCTTATTAGTGACCATAAAAGACTTTTATAATTACTTGCAATTCTACACTGATTTCTATCTGTGAGGCAATAACAGATCTGAGAAATCAGTGTGCTTTGATTTGCTGTGCTTGCATTAACAGCAACTTACCTAAGTTTATTATATTTTACCTCAGACTGCTTGGTCTATGCTGTCATAATAGCCCAATTGTCTTGGTGATACAAATATACTTTTTTATCATCTGCAGTTGTGATCCTCCAAAGAGTTGAAACCTAAGTTTTCTCAAGAGTTTTACAGAATAACTAAGCCTATTGATTATGGATCCAGCAGTTCTCCAAATATTGTTTATAGCCTGTCACAACGGGTGGATGAGCTCAGCCAGGGTCTGAGAGAATTAAAAGTAAAAAATGAAACACTAAGGAAAGTTATAAAGGATACAGTTACCAGCAAACCAGCTGCTGTGCAGGCTACAACTGAACCTATTATAGCACCTCAAGATTTGTTTAATGGAGATAGACATTCTTATCGGCAATTTAGGAATGCCTGTGTTCTCACCTTCAATTTGAAGCCTATCACGTATAATGATCAGTTATTTACGTGGTGAACCCCGCATATGGGCAGATACCTTGTTTGAGTCCAACAGCCCAGTACTCTCCTCTCTACAGTCCTTCCTAGCTGTCATGGATGAGTTATATTCGGATTCTAACCTTCAACATGCTGCTGATAATAAACTACGGAAGTTAAGACAAGGCACTCGACCGGTTGAAACCTACATCACCGTGTTTAAACAGCATGCAATTGACTCCCAATGGAATGCAGCTGCACTGAAAAGTCAATTCAGATTAGGTCTCTCTGACCAGGTTAAAGATGAACTCGCTCGTACTGACCTCCCTGATTCCCTGGAAGCCCTTATGAGATTGGTCATGCAAATTGATAGACTAAGAGAGAGAAAGTCGGAACAACATTATGCTGATTCCCCTTATAAGAAACCTATCCAACCAATCCAGGCTACCCATCATGCCCATTCATCCACCAGTAGCCCAGAGGCTATGGAAATAGGTTTTATCCATGGCCCTCTCTCCTCAGAAGAAAGATTTAGACGTAAATCTAAGGGCCTCTGTATGTATTGCGGTTCTGCTGCCCACTCTCTACGAGATTGTCCTTCTATTCGCAAGAACAAAAACCATAAGTCATCTCCAAATTTGACTTCTTTAATTATGCTTAACAAAACTATTCACTGCATTCTACCCCTCTCTTTACAGTGGGACTGCAAGCAACTGAAGAAAGAGGACATAATTGATACAGGGGCACAGGAGAACTATATAGATACATCTATTGTTACACTTAATAAAATTCCTCATTAAAAAACTGATTCCAGTTTTTATTCGTGTAGTGGATGGCTCTGAGATTTCCTCTGGACCTATCACACACCACACTGTTCCCATTTTAGTAACCACTCTTAATTCTCATCAAGAATATATTAGTTTCGATGTTATCACCTCACCACTCTTTCCTATAGTCCTTGGCCTGTAATGGCTTAATTTACATGAACCGACTATTACCTGGAGTTCATTGGACATCACTTTCAATTCTGATTATTGCCAACAAACCATTCGACTGCTTTTACACTTGACTGAAGAACCCATGATTCCTCAGGTTTACAAAAAGTTTACAGAAGTATTTAGTAAAAAGGAGGCAGAGACCTTACCACCCCATCGTTCCTACGATTGCCCTATTGACCTAAAACCTGGCACCACACCTCCTTTTGGCCATTTATATCCTCTGTCAACCAGAGTTGAACCACCTTAAAACTTACCTTGATGAAAATTTAAAAAAAGGTTTTATTCGTCCTGTCTCACCAGCAGCTGCTGTTTTTTTCTTTGTTAGAAACAAAGATAAAACACTTCGACCCATCATAGATTTCAGGGAGTTAAACAAAATAACGATAAAAAATCGCTACCCTCTACCCCTCATCCCTGAACTCATCGAGTGTCTTCAACATGCAAAGATCTTCACTAAACTTGATCTAAGAGGGGCTTACAATCTAGTCTGTATAAGAGACGGTGACGAGTGGCTGACCGCATTTCAAACCCGATACGGCCTCTTTGAATATTTGGTGATGCCTTTTGGACTCACCAACGCTCCAGCCACCTTCCAGTACTTAGTGAATGATGTCTTCCACGACCTGCTTGACATCTGTGTCGTTGTGTATTTGGATGACATCCTTATACACTCAAACACCATGGAAGATCACGTGAAACATGTCAGCTGGGTGCTCTCAAGACTCCAAGTTCACAGATTGTACGCAAAATTAGAAAAGTGTGTGTTTCACACCAAACAAATAGATTTCCTTGGATATACCATTGGACCTAAGGGTATTCAAATGCAAGAAAACAAGGTCGAATCTGTCAGAAATTGGCCACAACCTACTAATAGAAAGGAGCTACAACGCTTCCTCGGCTTCAGTAACTATTACCGCAAATTCATTAGAAATTTCTCTCAGAAAATAAAACCTCTCACAAGACTTACCAGCACTTGCATACCTTTTCGTTGGGACACCTCAGCTAATGAAGCTTTTAGAATCTCAAAAGTTAATTTACCTCTGCACCTATTCTACAGTTTCCAGACCCTTCCCTTCAGTTCGTGCTTGAGGTTGACTCATCAGACTATGCCCTAGGAGCCATTCTTTCACAAAGGAAAAGTGTCACACAACCGCTTCATCCGGTCGCCTTTTATTCCAAATTACTTTCTCCAGCTGAAATAAATTACTCCATCGGAGAAAAAGAACTACTTGCAATTAAACGAGCATTTGACACTTGGAGGCATCTCTTGGAAGGCACGGTACAACCAATAGTTATCTACACTGACCATCGTAACCTGGAATTCCTTCAGAAGAACAAAACACTCTCCAGCAGACAGGTGAGATGGAGTTTGTACTTCAGTAGATTTAACTTCCTGATCGTATACAGACCCGGTTCTAAAAACGGCAAAGCCGACGCACTCTCCAAGAGAGATCCCAGACCACTGAATATCCAAAAAACCACTTCAATGATACCTGCGGATTAATTCCTAGGTTTGATGCCCACATTCAAGTTACAACTCCAAACTGCTCTACAATCTGATAAACTGATTCCCCACCACACTCTTTCACTCAAAAATGATCTTTACTATCATGACTCCAAATTATATATCCCAGAAATTCTCAGAAATGAGGTAATCAAACAACATCATGATCCTCCATTACTGGGTCACCCAGGTATTGAAAGGACCACGGATCTACTGGCAAGAAATTATTGGTGGCCAAACCTGGTTGATTCGGTCCATGATTACATTCAAAACTGCACGATATGCATCACTTCCAAGAGGGACAAGAACAAACCCTATGATCACCTCATACCGTTGGATATCCCTGAAAGACCTTGGGTCCATATAGGATTGGATTTCATTGTCGAACTTCCTTTGAGTTCTGGATACAACACCATTCTGGTTGTCACAGATATCCTCACCAAAATGGCTCTGTTCATCCCGTACCATAAGATTCCCACTTCTAGCGAAACCGCTCTGCTTTTCCTGAATTCTATTGTACGCTTCCATGGGATGCCTCATATCATAACAGACCGGGGTGTTCAGTTCACTTCAAAATTTTGGAAGTCCCTCTCTCAACATCTACAGATAGATCATCGTTTTGAGTACAGCTTTTCATCCTCAGACCAACGGCCAGACTGAACGTCTAAACCAATGGCTAGAACAGTACATCCGCTGCTACTGTTCCTACCAGCAAACAGAGTGGGCCCAATATCTTTACATGGCAGAATTCGCATACAACAATAGCAAATATAGTTCAAACAATCTCTCCCCGTTTTTTGCTAACTATGCCTATCATCCAACTTTCTCCATACAAGACACACTGGTTCCTAAATCTCCTTCGGTAGACGATCTATTACAAAAAATCACTGAGAACTTCCACTTCTTACGTCAAAACATCCAAAATGCACAAGCTACTCAAAAGAAATATTACGATCTTTATAGAAGACAGTCTCCAGAATATGCTGTGGGTGATAAAGTCTGGCTCTCAATGAAGAATATTAAAATACCTGTTCCTAGCAAAAAATTAGCCGGATTATTTATAGGTCAGTTTGCCATCACTCAGGTCATCAATTCCAACGCTGTTACCTTGGATCTTCCATCTTCGTTACCCATTCATTCCACTTTCCATGTCTCCCTGCTAAAACCTGCCAGTTCTTCAACAACGAAGACTATACTCCCTCCTCAGCCGGTACCTCTTGATGATGACTCCTTTGAGGTTCTGGACCTTCTGGACTCTAGAATATGCAATGGCCAGTTACAATATCTAGTGGGATGTAAGGGCTACTCGCCAGATGAGGATAGTTGGGAACCCTACACTCATATCAACGCCCCTAGGCTGCTTTCTCGTTTCCACAGACGTTACCCACATAGACCTAAGCATCAAGCCGAGGATCGGCTTCCTTGAAGGGGGGCTTATGTGAGGATTCCACTCCGTGTTTTGCATCTCTCCTTCCGTTTCCACATCACATGGTTTTACCTTTCCCTTTACTTAAGGGATCACCTGACATTAAACAGATGCTTAGATATTGCAGATAGTACTGTTTCACAGTTTTTGTTCCTGCTACTTGGAAATTAAGCCTTGATTTCAGACTCCTTTCTTGATCCTTCCTAATTGGATTCATTGCACTTCAGCTACCTGTTTGCAAACGGACATCATTGCTTTGCAAAATGACAAGCTTCATTTATTTCTATTGAAGTACTGAACTAAACCTGTCAGCCTGCTTGGAGTTCAAGCTGTGTGCATTCCCTGCTCCATTACACAGATAAGCCTGGGAGAATACCTTTGTAAAGTAAGACTATTTATCTGTTTTAAGCTCACATTACATCTTGAGCTTATCAACACAGTGTTTTGCTTAAATAGAATCTGATTTCAATTTAACTGCATATATATACAGCCATAACAACTAAAGCTCTACTCTGCTTATACAAACTTTGTTCTCCTTTCAACTTACTTGCTTATTCACAAGACCTGCTCCAGTGTGCTATTTAAAGAGACAGTACAACTAGAAACATCAAGCTGCTCTCTTCTTTTTTGCACAAACAACCACTCCTGCATAATCTTTCAATTTATTGCAGGCAGGTATATAAAGGAAGATTAGTGTTGCTTATTAGTGACCATAAAAGACTTTTATAATTACTTGCAATTCTACACTGATTCCAATCTGTGAGGCAATAACAGATCTGAGAAATCAGTGTGCTTTGATTTGCTGTGCTTACATTAACAGCAACTTACCTAAGTTTATTATATTTCACCTCAGACTGCTTGGTCTATGCTGTCATAATAGCCCAATTGTCTTGGTGATACAAATATACTTTTTCTCTTGTTAAGTGTATCCAGTCCACGGATCATCCATTACTTGTGGGATATTCTCCTTCCCAACAGGAAGTTGCAAGAGGATCACCCACAGCAGAGCTGCTATAGCTCCTCCCCTCACTGCCATATCCAGTCATTCTCTTGCAACTCTCAACTAAGATGGAGGTCATAAGAGGACTGTGGTGTTTTATACTTAGTTTATTTCTTCAATCAAAAGTTTGTTATTTTTAAATGGTACCGTAGTGTACTGTTTATCTCAGGCAGTATTTAGAAGAAGAATCTGCCTGCGTTTTCTATGATCTTAGCAGAAGTAACTAAGATCCTTTGCTGTTCTCACATATTCTGAGGAGTGAGGTAACTTCATAGGGGGAATAGCGTGCAGGTTTTCCTGTAATAAGGTATGTGCAGTTAAAATATTTTTCTAGGGATGGAATTTGCTAGAAAATGCTGCTGATACCGAAGTAATGTAAGTAAAGCCTTAAATGCAGTGATAGCGACTGGTATCAGGCTTATTAATAGAGATACATACTCTTATAAAAGTGTATTTTAAAACGTTTGCTGGCATGTTTAATCGTTTTTTACATATGTTTGGTGATAAAACTTATTGGGGCCTAGTTTTTTCCACATGGCTGGCTTAAATTTTGCCTAGAAACAGTTCCCTGAGGCTTCCCACTGTTGTAATATGAGTGGGAGGGGCCTATTTTGGCATTTTTTTGCACAGCAAAAATTAGAGACACAGACATCCAGCTTCTTCCTGCATGATCCAGGACTTCTCTGAAGGGCTCAAAAGGCTTCAAAAGTCGTATTGAGGGAGGTAAAAAGCCACAGTAGACCTATGGCAGTTGTGACTGTTTAAAAAACGTTTTTGTAATTTGTTATTCCGTTTTTGGTATTAAGGGGTTAATCATCCATTTGCAAGTGGGTGCAATGCTCTGCTAACTTATTACATACACTGTAAAAATTTCGTTAGTGTAACTGCATTTTTTCACTGTTATTTCAAAATTTGGGAAAAATTGTGTTTCTTAAAGGCGCAGTAACGTTTTTTATATTGCTTGTAAACTTGTTTTAAAGTGTTTTCCAAGCTTGCTAGTCTCATTGCTAGTCTGTTTAAACATGTCTGACACAGAGGAACCTACTTGTTCATTATGATTGAAAGCCATGGTGGAGCCCCATAGGAGAATGTGTACTAAATGTATTGATTTCACCTTACACAGTAAAGATCAGTCTTTATCTATAAAATAATTATTATCACCAGAGGGTTCTGTCGAGGGGGAAGTTATGCCGACTAACTCTCCCCACGTATCAGACCCTTCGCCTCCCGCTCAGGGGACGCACGCTAATATGGCGCCAATTACATCAGGGACGCCCATATCTATTACCTTGCAGGACATGGCTGCAATCATGAATAATACCCTGTCAGAGGTATTATCTAGATTGCCTGAATTAAGAGGCAAGCGCGATAGCTCTGGGGTTAGGAGAGTTACAGAGCGCGCAAATGCTGTTAGAGCCATGTCTGATACTGCGTCACAGTATGCAGAACATGAGGACGGAGAGCTTCAGTCTGTGGGTGACATCTTTGACTCGGGGGAAACCTGATTCAGAGATTTCTAATTTTAAATTTAAGCTTGAGAACCTCCGTGTATTGCTTGGGGAGGTATTAGCTGCTCTGAATGACTGTAACACAGTTGCAATTCCAGAGAAATTGTGTAGGCTGGATAGATACTATGCGGTGCCGGTGTTTACTGATGTTTTTCCTATACCTAAAAGGCTTACAGAAATTATTAGCAAGGAGTGGGATAGACCCGGTGTGCCCTTTTCCCCACCTCCTATATTTAGAAAAATGTTTCCAATAGACGCCACTACACGGGACTTATGGCAGACGGTCCCTAAGGTGGAGGGAGCAGTTTCTACTTTAGCAAAGCGTACCATTATCCCAGTTGAGGACAGTTGTGCTTTTTCAGATCCAATGGATAAAAAATTAGAGGGTTACCTTAAGAAAATGTTTATTCAACAAGGTTTTATTTTACAGCCCCTTGCATGCATTGCGCCTGTCACTGCTGCGGCGGCATTCTGGTTTGAGGCCCTGGAAGAGGCCATCCAGACAGCTCCATTGAATGAAATTATTGACAAGCTTAGAACGCTTAAGCTAGCTAACTCATTTGTTTCTGATGCCATTATTCATTTGACTAAACTAACGGCTAAGAATTCCGGATTCGCCATACAGGCGCGTAGGGCGCTATGGCTTAAATCCTGGTCAGCTGACGTGACTTGAAAGTCTAAATTACTCAACATTCCTTTCAAGGGGCAGACCTTATTCGGGCCTGGCTTGAAGGAAATTATTGCTGACATTACTGTAGGCAAGGGTCATAGGCAGGAGCAGCATCAACTTCCTCCGCTTCAAAACAAGAGGGAACTGTTGCTCATTCCAGACAGGCCTGGAAACCTAACCAGTCCTGGAACAAGGGCAAGCAGGCCAGAAAGCCTGCTGCTGCCCCCAAGACAGCATAAAGGAACGGCCCCCTATCCGGAAACGGATCTAGTGGGGGGCAGACTTTCTCTCTTCGCCCAGGCGTGGGCAAGAGATGTTCAGGATCCCTGGGCGTTGGAGATCATATCTCAGGGATATCTTCTGGACTTCAAAGCTTCTCCTCCACAAGGGAGATTTCATCTTTCAAGGTTATCAGCAAACCAGATAAAGGAAGAGGCATTCCTAAGCTGTGTGCAAGACCTCCTAGTAATGGGAGTGATCCATCCAGTTCCGCGGACGAAACAAGGACAGGGATTTTATTCAAATCTGTTTGTGGTTCCCAAGAAAGAGGGAACCTTCAGACCAATCTTGGATCTAAAGATCTTAAACAAATTCCTCAGAGTTCCATCATTCAAAATGGAAACTATTCGGAACATCCTACCCATGATCCAAGAGGGTCAGTACATGACCACAGTGGACTTAAAGGATGCCTACCTTCACATACCGATTCACAAAGATCATCATCGGTTCCTAAGGTTTGCCTTTCTAGACAGGCATTACCAATTTGTAGCTCTTCCCTTCGGGTTAGCTACTGCCCCGAGAATTTTTACAAAGGTTCTGGGCTCACTTCTGGCGGTTCTAAGACCGCGAGGCATAGCGGCGGCTCCGTATCTAGATGACATCCTGATACAGGCGTCAAGCTTTCAAATTGCCAAGTCTCATACAGAGATAGTTCTGGCATTTCTGAGGTCGCATGGGTGGAAAGTGAACGTGGAAAAGAGTTCTCTATCACCACTCACAAGAGTCTCCTTCCTAGGGACTCTTATAGATTCTGTAGAGATGAAAATTTACCTGACTGAGTCCAGGTTATCAAAACTTCTAAATGCTTGCCGTGTCCTTCATTCCATTCCACGCCCGTCAGTGACTCAGGTCATGGAAGTAATCGGCTTAATGGTAGCGACAATGGACATAGTGCCATTTGCGCGCCTGCATCTCAGACTGCTGCAATTATGCATGCTAAGTCAGTGGAATGGGGATTACTCAGATTTGTCCCCTCTACTAAATCTGGATCAAGAGACCAGAGATTCTCTTCTCTGGTGGCTTTCTCGGGTCCATCTGTCCAAGGGTATGACCTTTCACAGGCCAGATTGGACGATTGTAACAACAAATGCCAGCCTTCTAGGTTGGGGCGCAGTCTGGAACTCCCTGAAGGCTCAGGGATCGTGGACTCAGGAGAAGTCACTCCTTCCAATAAATATTCTGGAGTTAAGAGCAATATTCAATGCTCTTCTAGCTTGGCCTCAGCAACACTGAGGTTCATCAGATTTCAGTCGGACAACATCACGACTGTTGCTTACCATCAAGGGTTAACCAGGAGTTCCCTAGCAATGTTAGAAGTCTCAAAGATAATTCGCTGGGCAGTGTCTCACTCTTGCCACCTGTCAGTGATCCACATCCCAGGCGTAGAGAACTGGGAGGCGGATTTTCTAAGTCATCAGACTTTTCATCCGGGGGAGTGGGAACTCCATCCGGAGGTGTTTGCTCAACTGGTCCATCATTGGGGCAAACTAGAACTGGATTTCATGGCGTCTCGCAAGAACGCCAAGCTTCCTTGTTACGGATCCAGGTCCAGGGACCCGGGAGCAACGCTGATAGATGCTCTAGCAGCTCCTTGGTTCTTCAACCTGGCCTATGTGTTTCCACCGTTTCCTCTGCTCCCTCGACTGATTGCCAAAATCAAACAGGAGAGAGCATCGGTGATTCTGATAGCGCCTGCGTGGCCACGCAGGACCTGGTATGCAGACCTAGTGGACATGTCATCTCTTCCACCATGGACTCTGCCTCTGAGGCAGGACCTTCTAATACAAGCTCCTTTCAATCATCCAAATCTAATTTCTCTGAGTCTGACTGCATGGAGATTGAACGCTTGATTCTATCAAGGCGTGGCTTCTCCGAGTCAGTCATTGATACCTTAATACAGGCTCGGAAGCCTGTCACCAGGAAAATCTACCATAAGATATGGCGTAAATACCTTTATTGGTGTGAATCCAAGAGTTACTCATGGAGTAACGTTAGGATTCCTAGGATATTGTCCTTTCTCAAAGAGGGTTTGGACAAAGGCTTATCAGCTAGTTCTTTAAAAGGACAGATCTCTGCTCTGTCTATTCTTTTGCACAAGCTTAAACTTGGTTCTTAAAGTTCTTCAGGGAGTTCCGTTTGAACCCCTTCATTCCATTGACATTAAACTTTTATCTTGGAAAGTTCTGTTTTTGATGGCTATTTCCTCGGCTCAAAGAGACTCTGAGTTATCTGCCTTACATTGTGATTCTCCTTATCTGATTTTTCATTCAGACAAGGTAGTTCTGCGTACCAAACCTGGGTTTTTACCTAAGGTGGTTTCTAACAGGAATATCAATCAAGAGATTGTTGTTCCATCATTGTGTCCTAATCCTTCTTCAAAGAAGGAACGTCTTTTACATAATCTGGATGTAGTCCGTGCCTTGAAGTTCTACTTACAGGCTACTAAAGATTTTCGTCAAACATCTGCTCTGTTTGTCGTTTACTCTGGACAGAGGAGAGGTCAAAAAGCTTCGGCAACCTCTCTCACCTTTTGGCTTCGGAGCATAATACGCTTAGCCTATGAGACTGCTGGACAGCAGCCCCCTGAAAGGATTACAGCTCATTCTACTAGAGCTGTGGCTTCCACCTGGGCCTTTAAAAATGAGGCCTCTGTTGAACAGATTTGCAAGGCTGCGACTTGGTCTTCGCTTCACACCTTTTCAAAATTTTACAAATTTGACACTTTTGCTTCTTCGGAGGCTGTTTTTGGGAGAGAGGTTCTACAGGCAGTGGTTCCTTCCGTTTAAGTTCCTGCCTTGTCCCTCCCATCATCCGTGTACTTTAGCTTTGGTATTGGTATCCCACAAGTAATGGATGATCCGTGGACTGGATACACTTAACAAGAGAAAACATAATTTATGCTTACCTGATAAATGTATTTCTCTTGTAGTGTATCCAGTCCACGGCCCGCCCTGTCCTTTTAAGGCAGGTCTAAATTTTAATTAAACTACAGTCACCACTGCACCCTATGGTTTCTCCTTTCTCGTCTTGTTTCGGTCGAATGGCTGGATATGACAGTGAGGGGAGGAGCTATATAGCAGCTCTGCTGTGGGTGATCCTCTTGCAACTTCCTGTAGGAGAATATCCCACAAGTAATGGATGATCCGTGGACTGGATACACTACAAGAGAAATAAATTTATCAGGTAAGCATAAATTGTTTTTTTCATCTGCAGTTGTGATCCTCCAGAGTTGAAACCTAAATTTTCTCAAGAGTTTTACACTAAAAGTGCCTGTTTATATTAAAAACACTTTTTTTTTTTTTTTTTTAAACTTTTTTTTATTCCATCTGTGGAATTACATACCAAAGCTATGGAGGACTCTGATACCACATTAGGGGATTCCACTCCTTCTATAGTGAATAATACCTGTTTATATTGTGAGGAGGCTGTGGTTTGCCCGCCTGCTCAATTATGCTCCAATTGCCTAAGCACTGTTTTAAAGTCTAAGAAGGGAGCTAAGTCTGCCAATACCCATAGTGCAATTAGTCCCTCTGAGCCATCAACCTCTCAGGATTCTATGACCCGAGAGATTTCTGCCCTGTCTACTCAAACCGCTTCACATGCAGTTCCCCGCGGCACAGCTAATTCTCCATCTGCAGGGGGCTTTTTTCCTGCGGATTTTACCGCACAGCTACAATCGGCGGTGTCTGCGGCCCTGAGTGCCCTACCTATCTCTGGGAAAAGTAAGAGAAAGGTTAAACATAGTTCTCCCGACTTAGTCATCTAAATTCCTATCAGATCTAGCCTGTTTGTCTCTGCTATCCAAGGATGAGTTAACCTCTGTGAACGTCTGTAACTAAGTCTCCTCTGGCGGAGGAACCCTCCTTTTAGATTCAAAATTTAACATTTGCGTTTTTTACTAAAGGAGGTCCTGTCTACGCTAGAGGTTCCAGAGGCTAAGCTACCTGAGGAACCTAAGATCCCTAAGTTAGACAGGGTCTACGAAGACAGGAAGGTCCCATAGAATTTTCCTGTATCAGTTGGTATGGCGAAAATTATTAGTAACAAATGGGAAAGAATCAGAACTTCTTTTTCTCCCTCGGCAACTTTTAAGAAATTGTTGCCGGTCCCTGACTCGCAAGTAGAATTGTGGGGTTCCATACCTAAGGTGGATGGTACAATTTCGACGCTAGCTAAGCCTACTTCTGTCCCCCTTGAGGATAGTTCGTCTTTTAGAGAGCTTATGGACAATAAGTTGCAAATTTTCCTGAGAATTTTTATACCAACCTGCGGAAGCAGTAGCCATGGTGGCGGGAGCAGCTACCTACTGGTGCAACTCTGTCTGAACTTATTGAGGTGGAATCTCCCCTCTAGGATATTCAGGAGAAAATTAAGGCATTAAGAATTGCTAACTCCTTCTTTGATGCAAATATGCAAATTATTCGCCTGAACGCAAAGGCTTCAGGTTTTGCGGTTCTAACCCGCCGGGCTCTCTGGTTGAAGTTTTGGTCTGCAGATATGACTTCTAAATCCAGGTTACTTTCTCTCCCCTTCAAGGAGAAGATCTTATTCGGACCAGGTCTGAACTCATTCCCATCATTTCCATGGTTACCGGAGGGAAAGGAGCCTTCCTGCTACAGGATAAGAACAGACCTAAGGAACGACAGTTGTTGAATTTTCGTTCCTTTCGTTGGGACAAGTCTCAAAGATCTCGATCCTCAGCCAAGCCCGAGCAACCCAAGAGTACTTGGAAGCCGGCTCAGTCCTGGAACAAGTCCAAACAGACAAAGAAGCCTGCCGATAACAAGTCGGCATGAAGGGGCGGCCCCCTGGGATCGGATCGAGTAGTGGGTAGATTGTCACTTTTCTCAGATGCTTGATTTCAGGATGTTCAGGACCCTTGGGTTCTGGAGGTCGTATCACAGGGATACCAGATAGGATTCAAGTCCCATCCGCCCAGGGGCAGATTCCTTCTCTCCAGACTGTCTACAAGACCAGTTCTTTTCAAACCTCTTTGTGGTTCCCAACAAGGAGGGAACTTTTCGTCCAATTCTGGACTTGAAGTGCCTAAACAAATTTCTAAGCATCCCATTCTTCAAGATGGAGACAATCAGATCAATCCTTCCTTTGGTTCAGGAAGGTCAGTTTATGACTACCATAGACCTGAAGGATGCATACCTTCACGTTCGGATACACATGAAAGATTTTCAATTCCTTAGGTTTGCATTTCTGGACCAACACTTCCAGTTCATAGCATTTCTGTTTGGCTTAGCTACTGAGCCAAGAATATTTATGAAGGTTTTGGGAGCTCCCCTAGTGGTTGCCAGAACGCAAGGTATCGCAGTAGCACCTTACCTGAACGATATCTTGGTACAGGCACCATCTTTTTGTCTAGCAACGGAGCTCTTGGAATTCCTTCTAAGTCTTCGGTCACATGGATGGAAGATAAACTTGGAAAAAAGAGTTCTTATTCCTCATGCCAGGGTGAATTCCCTGGGTACAGTTATAGACTCCATTGTAGCGCCTTCTTCTCTCTTGCTATTTCACAGATCAAATTGAGCCCCACAATTTTACGGAGCTGTTGGAAGGAGTTTTGCGGCCACTCTCTTGTGAAAACGAACGATTCACTAGTTTTCTCCTTAACACCTTTTTGGGACTGTTAATATTATTAGTTATTTTTTTCATGTAGATTTTTGTTTCTTTTTATGTACTATATGTATTATATATGTCACTAGTATATCACAGTTAATGACACTTGTGATCCTAGTATATTAATTTATATGCAGTTTTTGGCGCATCCAATTTTCACTTTATACCTGTCGGTATCCATGAAGATCTTCTAAACGGATCAGTGACATTGCAAGCTAACATCAGCTTGCCTTGCCCTCCAGGCCTCCCTAAGTCCTTCGGTGGCCCAGTATTTTGGAGGTGATTGACCTCATGGTGTCTTGTATGGACATCATTCCCTTTGCTAGATTCCATCTCAGACCCTTACAACTATGCATGCTGAGACAATGGAACGGCGACCATTCAGACCTGTCCCAACAGATAATACTGGACAGCCTGTCTAGAGATTCACTCTCAAAATCACCTTTCCCAAGGCACGTGCTTCTTGAGACCGTCCTGGGAGATTTTAACTATGTACGCAAGTTTATCCGGCTGGGGAACCGTTTGGAGTGCTAGGAAGGCACAGGGCCTGTGGACTCAAGTCGTCCAAGTTGACGATCAATATCTTGAAACTTCAGGCAATATTAAATGCCCTGAAGGCTTGGCCCCTTCTGGGTTCATCCCATTTTATCAGATTCCAATCGGACAATATAAGTTCGGTAGCCTACATTAACCATCAGGGAGGAACGAGGAGTTTCTTAGTGATAAGAGGTTTCTCAGATCCTGGAATGGGTGGAGACCCACAACTGTTTGCTGTCAGCGATCCACATTCCAGGTGTGTACAACTGGGAAGCAGACTTCCTCAGCAGGCAATCTTTTCACCGGGGGAATGGTCTCTCGACCCCGAGGTATTTGCAGAGAGATGCTCCAGATGGGGGATGCCGGAGATAGACCTCTTGGCCTCCTGTCTAAATGCCAAACTACTCAGGTACGGGTCGAGATCAAGGGATCCTCAAGCAGAACTAATAGATGCTCTAGCGGTTCCCTGGAGGTTCAGACTCATATCTATTTCTTCCATTACGTCTTCTCCCCCGTGTGGTGGCTCGGATCAAGCAGGGAGCGAGCACCTGTGATTCTAATTGCTCCATCCTGGCCAGGAAGGACTTGTTTTGCAGATCTGGTGGGGATGTCCTCATCTCCTTCATGGAGGTTACCCTATCGCAGGGACCTGCTACTACCGGATCCCTTCCTGCATCTACCATAAGGTGTGGCGGACTTATCTGCACTGGTGTGAAGAGCGTGGTTTTTCTTGGCATTAAGGTTAAGGTTGCCAGAATTTTTCCTTTCTCCAGGATGGACTGAAGAAGGGTCCATCTGCTAGTTCCCTGAAGGGACAGCTATCGGCCCTATCGGTGTTGCTGCACAATAGATTAGCTGAGCTTCCAGATGTGCAGTCCTTTAAGGCCCTGACTAGGATCAGGCCTGTGTTTAGAAGGGTGGCTCTGCCTTGCAGTCTCAACCTTGTTCTTTGTGGGTTGCAGCAGGCTCTGTTTGAGCCAATGCATACTGTTGTAATTAAACTGTTATCCTGGAAGGTTCTGATTCTGTTGGCTATTGCATCAGCTCGCAGGGTCTCTGAGATTTCTGCCTTGCAGATTGATTACCCTTACCTTTTTTTTTCACGCTAAGGAGGTATTACGTACTTAGGTTTCCCTCCTAAGGTGGTGTCAGATCGGAACATTAATCAAGAGATTGTTGTTCCTTCCTTGTGTCTCAATTCTTCCTCGGTGAAGAAATGTTTGCTTCTCAATCTAGATGTGGTTTGTGCCTTGAAATTTTACCTTCAGGCTGCTAAGGAGTTCAAACATTCTTCATCTTTGTTTGCCATCTATGCAGGTAAATGTAGGGGTCAGAAGGCCACTTCGTCTGTCTTGTCTTTCTGGTTGAGGAGTGGCATCTGCCTAGCTTATGAGACAGCTGGACAACAGCCTCCTGAGAGGATTACGGCTCATTCCACTAGAGCAGTAGCATCTTCCTGGCCTTTTAAGAATGAGGCCTCTATGGAGCAGATTTGTAAGGCGGCTACCTGGTCCTCCTTACTTACTCTTATTTTACAAGTTTGATGTGTTTGCTTCAGCTGAAGCAGTTTTTGGGAGAAAGGTTTTGCAGGCTGTGGTGCCCTCAGATTAGGGTCCGCCTCCTTTTTATTCCCTCCCGTTATGCCTTCAGTGTCCTCTGGAGCTTGGGCATGGTTTTTCCCACTTTAAGGAATGAATTTGTGGACTCTCCATGCCTTATGGAAAGAAAACAAAATGTATGCTTAAAAGATAAATTCCTTTCTTTCCTGGCAGGGAGAGTCCACGACCCCACATGTAAGATAATTTGGTTGGGTAACTCCCTTTTTATACTTCTGGCACCTTTAGATCCTGTTGTTTCTCCTACTTTTCCTTGTTCCCTCAGCAGAATGACTGGGAGGATAGGTGAAGTGGGAGGGATATTTAAGCCTTTGGGTGGGGTTTCTTTGCCTCCTCCTGGTGGCCAGGTTTTGTATTCCCAACAGTAAGGAATGAAGCAATGGACTCTCCCTGCCAGCAAATAAAGGAATTTATGTTGTTTTCATTTTCTGTGCATCTTTAACAAATTAGGCTCATGCTTTGCATACGTGTGTATCTTTTACAAATTACATTGCACTTTGTATTTCTAATATTTAAAATATCACTGAAAAACCTGACAGCTTCAGTTCACCAGAGAGTTTCATTACTTTCTATGGGCCCCATTAGCAAAGGTTATCTAGTTTGGAGAGTATTTATAATGCAGACTTCACTAGTGCTGAACTTGCTGAATTGTGTAAGATAAAGGGCGGAACTTGAAAGTCCCAGAGAGATGAGAGATGCCTTACATAGAAACTGAGGCTCTCTGAGATACAGAATTTCACATGGGAGACGGAAGTTAACTAAAGAACACCTGGGGCTGATATGTCTGTTTGCAGCAAATACAAATTACAGCATTTCACAAGAATTATGAGAAAGCTTCAAACCTACCTTGGGAACTCTCTTGTTTCTGAAGCTGTCAGTTTTTCATTTTTATTTTACAATAGAGCAAATACAAATTGCAATGTAATTTGTAAAAAATACACAAATATACAATGTATGATCCTAATTTAACGTAACACAGAAACTTTCAAAATCTAACTAGTAAAATCACTGCTGTATCTAAATGTATTAAATATAAAATAGTGCAAAGTTTAAATGTAATACTGAAAGGACCCAATCTTAATTGTAAAGTAATATAAAATACAAAGCACAGTGTAAGTGTCACAAAGCTCTCATATCATACAGTGCTATATTGCACTGGGCTTGTCACAAAGCTCTCATATCATACAGTGCTATATTGCACTGGGCTTGTCACAAAGCTCTCATATCATACCGTGCTATATTGCACTGGGCTTGTGTCACAAAGCTCTCATATCATACAGTGCTATATTGCACTGGGCTTGTCACAAAGCTCTCATATCATACCGTGCTATATTGCACTGGGCTTGTGTCACAAAGCTCTCATATCATACAGTGCTATATTGCACTGGGCTTGTGTCACAAAGCTCTCATATCATACCGTGCTATATTGCACTGGGCTTGTGTCACAAAGCTCTCATATCATACAGTGCTATATTGCACTGGGCTTGTGTCACAAAGCTCTCATATCATACCGTGCTATATTGCACTGGGCTTGTGTCACAAAGCTCTCATATCATACCGTGCTATATTGCACTGGGCTTGTGTCACAAAGCTCTCATATCATACAGTGCTATATTGCACTGGGCTTGTCACAAAGCTCTCATATCATACCGTGCTATATTGCACTGGGCTTGTGTCACAAAGCTCTCATATCAAACAGTGCTATATTGCACTGGGCTTGTGTCACAAAGCTCTCATATCATACAGTGCTATATTGCACTGGGCTTATGTCACAAAGCTCTCATATCATACCGTGCTATATTGCACTGGGCTTGTGTCACAAAGCTCTCATATCATACCGTGCTATATTGCACTGGGCTTGTGTCACAAAGCTCTCATATCATACAGTGCTATATTGCACTGGGCTTGTGTCACAAAGCTCTCATATCATACCGTGCTATATTGCACTGGGCTTGTGTCACAAAGCTCTCATATCATACCGTGCTATATTGCACTGGGCTTGTGTCACAAAGCTCTCATATCATACCATGCTATATTGCACTGGGCTTGTGTCACAAAGCTCTCATATCATACCGTGCTATATTGCACTGGGCTTGTGTCACAAAGCTCTCATATCATACAGTGCTATATTGCACTGGGCTTGTGTGTCAAAGCTCTCATATCATACAGTGCTATATTGCACTGGGCTTATGTCACAAAGCTCTCATATCATACAGTGCTATATTGCACTGGGCTTGTCACAAAGCTCTCATATCATACAGTGCTATATTGCACTGGGCTTGTGTCACAAAGCTTTCATATCATACCATGCTATATTGCACTGGGCTTGTGTCACAAAGCTCTCATATCATACCGTGCTATATTGCACTGGGCTTGTGTCACAAAGCTCTCATATCATACAGTGCTATATTGCACTGGGCTTGTGTGTCAAAGCTTTCATATCATACAGTGCTATATTGCACTGGGCTTATGTCACAAAGCTCTCATATCATACAGTGCTATATTGCACTGGGCTTGTCACAAAGCTCTCATATCATACAGTGCTATATTGCACTGGGCTTGTGTCACAAAGCTCTCATATCATACAGTGCTATATTGCACTGGGCTTATGTCACAAAGCTCTCATATCATACAGTGCTATATTGCACTGGGCTTGTGTCACAAAGCTCTCATACCATACAGTGCTATATTGCACTGGGCTTGTGTCACAAAGCTTTCATATCATACAGTGCTATATTGCACTGGGCTTGTGTCTCAACATACAGAAATGTGGGGAATGCCCCTTGGATCGTATAGCAAAATTCGCCTGTCTAGAATCTTGTGAGATCTCGCAGTGCGGAAGGGTTCCGCCCTTTTTTTTCTAGCATTCCGTAAGTTCAGCCCATGTGAAGTCTAACAAGCAGCATAATTTTATCATCGGGCAGTTAATGAGCTGTGTTTCAAAAAATAGAATTTTTACTCTATTAACAGGGTTTTATGGGGGGGGTTTGTTTTGTTTTTAAATTGTATTTATTTAATTTTTCCCCCCTTTCCAGCAACACTCGAATCCAGGTCATGCTGGTCCTTTTCCTGTTGTCTCAGTTCACAACAACACAATCAACCCAACTAGCCCCACTACAGCAACCATGGCAAATGCAAACCGTGGTCCAACAAGCCCATCCGTTACATCTATAGAGTTAATTCCATCCGTGACAAATCCAGAGAACCTTCCCTCCTTACCAGACATCCCTCCAATACAGGTTAGTAGTCAAACAATTTTCATGTTTTGCTTTTTAGTTGATGTGCCATGAGTTTAAAGGGATATATTTCTCTTTTTTTATCATGTAGATGAAAGAGCAGCTGTTCAACACATTAAAATGTTTTTGCATAAAAAAGGTTTAAGTGAAAGCTATTTAAATATAAGGTGAAGCTAACAGTAAGTGCATGATTATGTACAACTGAGTCTTTTGACTCCACTGTTAATATAAATAATATTTAGAGGGATTTGGCACACAGTTTAAGTCATCCTGCTTACTTTTTTTTGTTCTTTAGGCTGCCCTCTGCTCTATTATTGCCCTTGTCAATGTACACTGGTGTATAAAATTAATCCGCAATATCACAAGCTCAAGCAAAATCATCAATGCATTATTCATAGTTATCCAATTCTGGGTTTAGATATCTAACCACATGTTCTTAAAGTTCCTTCATTCATCGTTTTGCTGCATCCAATTTTTTTGTTCTTGGTGTTTATTCCTTTTTCCAGACTTAACATTTTTATCTTGTCTTTTAAATACAGATCCCTAGTTCTATTCTCCTTAACATATTGAGTGTTGCAAGATAATCAGTTTTTTTGTTTTCTTGTATATCTGGAGTGTTGGCTTTCCTTACCATCTTCTGGTCTTTCATACTCTCAATTTTACATGACAGATTAAGTGTTAACAACATCACATGACCGATTGTGTTAATGGACATAAAGTCCTCTTTTTAAATATGTTTGCAAAATGTTCTCTCCAACTGTTGCCCCTACTGAGGCAGTCTGTGTGTGATTCTTTCTAACCGTTTGTTTCTCTTAGTCTGTTTTTCTTGTGCGGTGTCTGTGGACATATTTATGCCCATGTCTGTCACCAGGTAGATAAGCTCCCCCAGGTGATTTTCATTGCTTTGGTACATACCCAACTGGCATGTTTGTTATTGTTTTTTTGTGAACACTTCAATTTCCATGTCTAATACAAGCCTACAATAAAATTCCTGTATATTTATTAGTGGATACTACTAGCCTCCAGAAGTGTGATGTTAATTGATGTAGAAAATAAATTGCCTCTTTTTAGATTACAGGAAATCACTTCTACTTCCCTTTTTAAAGCTGCTTGTAAATTTATTTTCTAACTTCAAAACCTGTAATACTGAGGTATTAATTAAGCATATTAAATTAGTGTAAACAGTGTATTGTCCCACAACTTAAAACTAATAAAGGAAATCTAAAGTATAAGATCAAAAACCTGAAGTACCAACACTGAGAAAAAAATTAGTGTCCTAGTGTCCACATTAGTTTGTTGAAAGCTGTATCTGAATAAAGAATTTAAAAAGGCCTGAAATACATGGACCAATCCATTTTCATCAACCATGTCATTTGTAAATCACATTATTGCAATTTTTTTAAAAAATATAAAAAGGGGAAAATTACACTCCTTATATATTACACATTGAACAGTAATTCATTCAACTGTGCTATAAGAGACATCTTTAGTGTGTGTTTTCTGTGTATATTAAAAACACACCACAACTCTTTAGGCCATGTCCTAAAACCTCCAGCCTCCAATCTAGTTAAGGATAAAGAATTTGGTTTGTCACTTGAGTATATTTTAGAGATTTCTATTTTAAAATGTAGCTTTGATACCACATTAGGGTTTTTGCTCTATATTGATATTTATTTCCAAAGGCATGGAGAGTCCACGCTTCCATTCATTACTGTTGGGAATCAAACATCTGGCCACCAGGAGGTGGCAAAGACACCCCAGCCAAAGCTTAAGATCCCTCCCATTTCCCATACTCCTCCAGTCATTCTTTGACTCTAACGTGGAGGATTGTGAAGATGGTGCTCTTAAATTTAATGGGTAGTTTCCCTTCAAGATAGGGACTGGGTTAATGTTTTGTCCATGTAAACCTCTTATTAAGAGTATTGGTAGCTGTTAGCTGCTGGTTGTCATAGGTATCTTCTCTGTCCTCCTTCCAGCAATCTGTGCTAACACCCCCACCTGGCAACAATTGTTAGTTTACACTGCTTTCTTTCTTTTTTACTGCAGGTCCCTGTCAGAAGTTTGGATGAAGCTGTCAGACCTGGGAACTGCTCTGTCTGCCCCACAGCAGAGGCTTCAAAGTTAAGTGTCCTTTCTTTCACAGGGTGGATGGTTCAAGGCACTATAAAGGTTAAATCGCTTGTAACCTTTCCAAGGAGCCTGGGGACATATACTATATTCCTTTTATTAGGGGATTTTATTCTTGGGTAACTTTGTTATTGCAGGGACACTTTGCTGAGAAAACGGTTTTCTGATAGATCTGGTCAGTATCAGTAATAGGACTGAGGCTGTCTAGGCTTTATTCAACTGAGTTTTGAGTGTGCAATTTTTTTGAATATACAATCAGGATCTTTTCCTTTGATTTTATTACGCTGCACAATTAATGTTTCTCTCTGAAGAGAAGACCATGTTTTTTTTTCCACACACTTTTCATAGGCACTACGGACCTCCCTTAGTGCCACCTGACTACTGCGTGCGTCTCTTTTCCTGCCGTTTCTGTACAACAGACTATGGAGGTAGCGAGCTGCACGGTAGTTGGCTCCGGACAACAATCTTGTCGTAGGGAGGTTGGTAAGTCACCCCAGACATCGCTGTTTTTTTTTTTTTGCCGTTTTTGGAAGGGTTTTGTTTTTTAAAGAAAAATAAAAAGTATTTTATTTTTTGCTCAGACTCTGTGGCACTTTTTTCTAGAGTGTTATAATTACTGTGGAGATCTTTTTACCCATTATGGAGGACAGAATGGAGGGCAATGATTCCATATGTTTACCTTTTAAATGTTTATTTTGTAAAGAGGCCCATGTGATCCTCCCTTCACCGTTGTTCCACATGTTTAGCTTCCATGTTAGTCAAAACCGTGACCACTATAGACCTGAAGGACGTATACCTTCATGTGCTGAACCACAGGGATCACTTCCAGTTTTTGAGGTTTGCCTTTCTAGACATAAATTTTCAATTTTGTAGATCTACCTTTTGGTCTTGCCACAGCCCCCAGAATCTTTACAAAGGTTCTGGGAGCTCTCTTGGAGGTGGCATGTTGCAAGGAATCGGCGTGGCTTCTTACTTAGACGATATCTTTGTTCAGGCTCCTACTTTTTCTTTGGCAAGATCTCACACGGACTCTTTTGTCTCTTCTTCGAGTCCATGGTTGGGGGATAAATCTGCCCAACACCAGGGTTGGTTTTCTGGAAACAATCCATGAAAATCTTCCTGACGGATTTTAGACTATCAAAACTTCTCTCGTCTTGCCCCTCTCTTCAAATAGCTACACGCCTCACGGTGGAACAATGCATGGAAGTAGTTCATCTTATGATGGCTGCCATGGACATTATTCCTTTTGCTCATTTTCATTTGTGACCTCTATAACTATGTATGCTCACACAATGGAACGGAGATCATTCCGACTTATCTCAGCAGATCGTCCTGGACAACAAGGCGAGAGAATCTCTATCCTGGTGGCTCTTTTAGGATCACCTGCCCAAGGCATGTGCTTTTTGAGACCCAATGGGAGATTGTAACTATGAATGCCAGCCTTCTGGGCTGGGGTGCCGTCTTGGGTTTCCTGAGGGCTCAGTGGACCTGGTCGCCGGAGGAATCTGTCCTCCCCATAAACATTCTGGAATTGAGAGCCATCTACAATGCTCTGATAGCATGGCCCCCAACTTCGTTCAGTCCAGTTTATAAGACTTAAATCGTACAACATAAAATCTGTGGCTTATATCAATCAGGGAGGAACAAGGAGTTCCCTCGCTATGAAGGTAGTCTCTTGCATTCTTCAGTGGGTAGAGTCCCACAATTGTCACATTTCAGCCATTCATATTCTGGGAGTGGAAAATTGGGAGGCAGACTTCTGAGCAGACAGACGTTCCACTCAGGGGAGTGGGCCCTTCATCTGGAAGTATTCTCAGAGATCGCCCACAGATGGGGTGTTCCGGAGATAGACCCTATGGCCTCTCATCTCAACTCCAAGCTGCCCAGATACGTGTCGAGATCAAGGGATCCTTCAGCGGTTCCCTGGAGGTTCAAACTCATTTACCTATTCCCTCCGTTTGTTTTTCTTCCCAGGGTGATAGCCCACATCAAACAGGAGCGGGCTTCAGTGATTCTAATTGCGCCAGACTGGCCTCACAGAACTTGGTTCGCAGATCTGGTGAAGATGTCATCCTCCCCTCTGTCGAGGTTGCCCCTGAGGCCGGACCTTCTTCTTCAGGGTCCATTCATTTATCTAGATTCTCTGAGGCTGACTGTGTGGAGATTGAACGCCTAGTTATTTAAAAAATAGGTTTTCTTTCATGTAATTAGCAAGAGTCCATGAGCTAGTGACGTATGGGATATACATTCCTACCAGGAGGGGCAAAGTTTCCCAAACCTCAAAATGCCTATAAATACACCCCTCACCACACCCACAATTCAGTTTTACAAACTTTGCCTCCTATGGAGGTGGTGAAGTAAGTTTGTGCTAGATTCTACGTTGATATGCGCTCCGCAGCAAGTTGGAGCCCGGTTTTCCTCTCAGCGTGCAGTGAATGTCAGAGGGATGTGAGGAGAGTATTGCCTATTTGAATGCAGTGATCTCCTTCTACGGGGTCTATTTCGTAGGTTCTCTGTTATCGGTCGTAGAGATTCATCTCTTACCTCCCTTTTCTGATCGACGATATACTCTTATATATACCATTACCTCTGCTGATTTTCGTTTCAGTACTGGTTTGGCTTTCTACAAACATGTAGATGAGTGTCCTGGGGTAAGTAAATCTTATTTTCTGTGACACTCTAAGCTATGGTTGGGCACTTTATTTATAAAGTTCTAAATATATGTATTCAAACATTTATTTGCCTTGACTCAGAATGTTCAACATTCCTTATTTTCAGACAGTCAGTTTCATATTTGGGATAATGCGTTTGAATCAATCATTTTTTCTTACCTTAAAAATTTGACTTTTTTTCCCTGTGGGCTGTTAGGCTCGCGGGGGCTGAAAATGCTTCATTTTATTGCGTCATTCTTGGCGCGGACTTTTTTGGCGCAAAAAATCTTTTCTGTTTCCGGCGTCATACGTGTCGCCGGAAGTTGCGTCATTTTTTGACGTCCTTTTGCGCCAAAAATGTCGGCGTTCCGGATGTGGCGTCATTTTTGGTGCCAAAAAGCATTTAGGCGCCAAACAATGTGGGCGTATTATTTGGCGCCAAAAAATATGGGCGTCTCTTTTGTCTCCACATTATTTCAGTCTCATTTTTTCTTTGCTTCTGGTTACTAGAAGCTTGTTTATTGGCATTTTTCCCATTCCTGAAACTGTCATTTAAGGAATTTGATCAATTTTGCTTTATATGTTGTTTTTTCTCTTACATATTGCAAGATGTCTCACGTTGCATCTGAGTCAGAAGATACTTCAGGAAAATCGCTGTCTAGTGCTGGAACTACCAAAGCTAAGTGTATCTGCTGTAAACTTTTGGTAGCTATTCCTCCGGCTGTTGTTTGTATTAATTGTCATGACAAACTTGTTAAAGCAGATAATATTTCCTTTAGTAATGTACCATTACCTGTTGCAGTTCCATCAACATCTAATGTTCAGAATGTTCCTGATAACATAAGAGATTTTGTTTCTGAATCCATCAAGAAGGCTATGTCTGTTATTCCTCCTTCTAGTAAACATAAAAAATCTTTTAAAACTTCTCTTTATACAGATTAATTTTTAAATGAACATCATCATTCTGATTCTGATGACTCTTCTGGTTCAGAGGATTCTGTCTCAGAGATTGATGCTGATAAATCTTAATTTCTTTCATGTAATTAGCAAGAGTCCATGAGCTAGTGACGTATGGGATATACATTCCTACCAGGAGGGGCAAAGTTTCCCAAACCTTAAAATGCCTATAAATACACACAACTTTGCCTCCTATGGAGGTGGTGAAGTAAGTTTGTGCTAGATTCTACGTTGATATGCGCTCCGCAGCAAGTTGGAGCCCGGTTTTCCTCTCAGCGTGCAGTGAATGTCAGAGGGATGTGAGGAGAGTATTGCCTATTTGAATGCAGTGATCTCCTTCTACGGGGTCTATTTCATAGGTTCTCTGTTATCGGTCGTAGAGATTCATCTCTTACCTCCCTTTTCAGATCGACGATATACTCTTATTTATATACCATTACCTCTGCTGATTCTCGTTTCAGTACTGGTTTGGCTTTCTACAAACATGTAGATGAGTGTCCTGGGGTAAGTAAATCTTATTTTCTGTGACACTCTAAGCTATGGTTGGGCACTTTGTTTATAAAGTTCTAAATATATGTATTCAAACATTTATTTGCCTTGACTCAGAATGTTCAACATTCCTTATTTTTCAGACAGTCAGTTTCATATTTGGGATAATGCATTTGAATTAATCATTTTTTTCTTACCGTAAAAAAAAAAAAATTTGACTTTTTTTCCCTGTAGGCTCGCGGGGGCTGAAAATGCTTCATTTTATTGCGTCATTCTTGGTGCGGACTTTTTTGGCGCAAAAAATCTTTTCTGTTTCCGGCGTCATACGTGTCGCCGGAAGTTGCGTCATTTTTTACGTCCTTTTGCGCCAAAAATGTCGGCGTTCCGGATGTGGCGTCATTTTTGGCGCCAAAAGCATTTAGGCGCCAAATAATGTGGGCGTCTTGTTTGGCGCTAAAAAAATATGGGCGTCGCTTTTGTCTCCACATTATTTAAGTCTCATTATTTATTGCTTCTGGTTGCTAGAAGCTTGTTCACTGGCATTTTTTTTTCCTATTCCTGAAACTGTCATTTAAGGAATTTGATCAATTTTGCTTTATATGTTGTTTTTTCTATTACATATTGCAAGATGTTCCACGTTGCAACTGAGTCAGAAGATACTTCAGGAAAATCACTGCCCAGTGCTGGAGCTACCAAGCTAAGTGTATCTGCTATAAATTTTTGGTATCTGTTTCTCCAGCTGTTGTTTGTATTGCATGTCATGACAAACTTATTAATGCAGATAAAATTTCCTTTAGTACTGTTACATTACCTGTTGCTGTTCCGTCAACATCTTATTTTCAGAGTGTTCCTGATGAATACAAGAGATTTTATTTTTTAAATCCATTTAGAAGGCTATGTCTGTTATTTCTCCTTCTAGTTTACATAAAAGTCTTTTAAAACTTCTCTTTTTTTCAGATGAATTTTTAAATGAACATCATCATTCTGATACTGATAATGGTTCTTCTGGTTCAGAGGTTTCTGTCTCAGAGGTTGATGCTGATAAATCTTTGTATTTGTTCAAGATGGAATTTATTCGTTCTTTATTTAAAGAAGTATTAATTGCTTTAGAAATAGAGGATTCTGGTCCTCTTGATACTAAATCTAAACGTTTAAATAAGGTTTTTTAATCTCCTGTAGTTATTCCAAAAGTGTTTAATCTCCCTGATGCTATTTCTGAAGTAATTTCCAGGGAATGGAACAATTTGGGTAATTCTTTTACTCCTTCTAAACGTTTAAGCAATTATATCCTGTGCCATCTGACAGATTAGAGTTTTTTGGGACAAAATCCCTAAGGTTATGGGGCTGTCTCTACTCCTGCTAAATGTACTACTATTCCTACGGCAGATAGTACTTCATTTAAGGATCCTTTAGATAGGAAAATTGAATCCTTTCTAAGAAAAGCTTACTTATGTTCAGGTAATCTTCTTAGACCTGCTATATTTTTAGCGGATGTTGCTGCAGCTTCAATTTTTTGGTTAGAAGTTTTAGCGCAACAAGTAACAGATCATAATTTTATAGCATTATTATTATTCTATAACATGCTAATAATTTTATTGGTGATACCATCTTTTGATATCATTAGAGTTGATGTCAGGTATATGTCTCTAGCTATTTTAGCTAGAAAAGCTTTATGGATTAAACTTGGAATGCTGATATGTCTTCTAAGTCAACTTTGCTTTCCTTTTCTTTCCAGGGTAATAAATTATTATCTCAACTGTTTCTGGAAGGAAGGGAACTTTTTTACCAAAGGATAAAAAATCCAAGGTAAATTTAGGTTTAATAATCATTTTTTTCGTTCTTTTCCTCACAACAAGGAACAAAAGCCTGATCCTTCATCCTCAGGAGCGGTATCAGTTTGGAAACTATTTCCAGTTTGGAATATATTCAAGCCTTATAGAAACCTATAGCCAGCTCCTAAGTACCCATGAAGGTGCGGCCCTTATTCCAGTTCAGCTGGTATGGGGCAGATTACGTTTTCTTCAAAGAAATTTGGATCAATTCCGTTCTCAATCTCTGGTTTCAGAACATTTTTTCAGAAAGGTACAGAATTGGCTTCAAGTTAAGGCTTCCTGCTAAGAGATTTTTTTTTCTTTCCCGTGTCCCAGTTAACACAGAAAAGGCTCAGCATTTCTGAAATGTGTTTCAGATCTAGAGTTGGCTGGAGTAATTATGTTCCAGTTCTGGAACAGGGGCTGGGGTTTTATTTTATCTCTTCATTGTACCAAGAAGGTCAATTCCTTCAGACCAGTTCCGGATCTATCAATATTGAATCGTTATGTAAGGATACCAACATTCAAGATGGTTCTGTAGGACTATCCTGCCTTTTGTTTAGCAAGGGCATTATATGTCTACAATAGATTTACAGGATGTGTATCTGCATATTCCGATTCATCCAGATCACTTTTAGTGTCTGAGATTCTCTTTTTAGACAAGCATTACCAGTTTTGTGGCTCTACCGTTTGGCCTAGCCTCAGTTCCAAAAGGTTCTCGGTGCCCTTCTTTCTGTAATCAGAGAACAGGGTTTTGGTATTTCCTTATTTGGACGATATCTTGGTACTTGCTCAGTCTTCTCATTTTCGAAGAATCTCATACGAATCGACTTGTGTTGTTTCTTCAAGTTCATGGTTGGAGGATCAATTTACCAATCAGTTCATTGATTCCTCAGACAAGGGTAACCTTTTTAGGTTTCTAGATAGATTCAGTGTCTATGACTCTGTCCTTGTCAGACAAGAGAAGTTTAACATTGATATCAGTTTGTCAAAACCTTCAGTCACAATCATTCCCTTTGGTAAGCCTTATGCATGGAAATTTTAGGTCTTAGGACTGCCGCATCAGATGCGATCTCCTTTGCTCCTTTTCACATGCGACCTCTTCAGCTCTGTATGCTGAACCTATGGTGCAGGGATTACTTAAAGATATCTCAATTAATATCTTTAAACCAATTATACGACACTCTCTGACATGGTGGACAGATCACCATCGTTTAGTTCAGGGGGCTTCTTTGTTCTTCCGACCTGGACTATAATCTCAACAGATGCAAGTCTTACAGGTTGGGGAGCTGTGTGGGGGTATCTGACGGCACAAGGGGTTTGGGAATCTCAGGAGGTGAGATTTCCGATCAATATTTTGGAACTCCGTGCAATTTTCAGAGCTCTTCAGTCTTGGCCTTTTCTGAAGAGAGAGTTGTTCATTTGTTTTCAGATAGACAATGTCACAACTGTGGCATACATCAATCATCAAGGAGGGACTCACAGTCCTCTGGCTATGAAAGAAGTGTCTCGAATTTTGGTTTGGGCGGAATCCAGCTCCTGTCTAATCTCTGCGGTTCATATCCCAGGTATGGACAATTGGAAAGCGGATTATCTCAGTCGCCAAACGTTGCAGCTGGGCGAATGGTCTTCACCCAGAGGTATTTCCTCAGATTGTTCAAATGTGGGAATTCCCAGAAATAGATCTGATGGCTTCTCATCTAAACAAGAAACTTACCTGGTATCTGTCCGGATCCCGGGATCCTCGGGCGGAGGCAGTGGATGCATTATCTCTTCCTTACAAGTGTCATCCTACCTATATCTTTCCGCCTCTAGTTTCTCCTTCCAAGGGTATTCTCCAATATTCTAAAGGAATGCTCATTTGTCCTGCTGGTAGCTCCAGCATGGCCTCACAGGTTTTGGTATGCGGATCTTGTCCGGATGGCCTCTTGCCAGCTGTGGACTCTTCCGTTAAGACCAGTCTTTCTGTCTCGAGGTTCTTTTTTCCATCAGGATCTCAAAACCTTAATTTTAAGGTATGGAGTTTGAACGCTTGATTCTTGGTCAAAGAGGTTTCTCTGACTCTGTGATTGATACTATGTGACAGGCTCGTAAATCTGTATCTAGAGAGATATATTATAGAGTCTGGAAGACTTATTTTTCTTCAGGATGGTTTAGATAAAGGTTTGTCCGCAAGTTCCTTGAAAGACAAATCTCTGCTCTTTCTGTTCTTTTTCACAGAAGGATTGCTAATCTTCCTGATATTCATTGTTTTGTACAACCTTTGGTTCGTATAAAACCTGTCATTCAGTCAATTTCTCCTCCTTGGAGTTTGAATTTGGTTCTGGGGGCTCTTCAAGCTCCTCCGTTTGAACCTATGCATTCATTGGACATTAAATTACTTTCTTGGAAAGTTTTGTTCCTTTTGGCAATCTCTTCTGCCAGAAGAATTTCTGAATTATCTGCTCTTTCTTGTGAGTCTCCTTTTCTGATTTTTCATCAGGATAAGGCGGTGTTGCGAACTTCTTTTGAATTTTTACCTAAAGTTGTGAATTCCAACAACATTAGTAGAGACATTGTGGTTCCTTCATTATGTCCTAATCCTAAGAGTTCTAAGGAGAAATCGTTGCATTCTTTGGATGTTGTTAGAGCTTTGAAATATTATGTTGAAGCTACTAAGTCTTTCCGAAAGACTTCTAGTTTATTTGTTATCTTTTCCGGTTCTAGAAAGGCCAGAAAGCTTCTGCCATTTCTTTGGCATCTTGGTTGAAATCTTTAATTCATCTTGCCTATGTTGAGACGGGTAAAACTCCGCCTCAGAGGATTACTGCTCATTCTACTAGGTCAGTTTCTACTTCCTGGGCATTTAGGAATGAAGCTTCGATTGATCAGATTTGCAAAGCATCAACTTGGTCCTCTTTGCATACTTTTACTAAATTCTACCATTTTGATGTATTTTCTTCTTCTGAAGCAGTTTTTGGTAGAAAAGTACTTCAGGCAGCGGTTTCAGTTTGAATCTTCTGCTTATGTTTTTCATTAAACTTTATTTTGGGTGTGGATTATTTTCAGCAGGAATTGGCTGTCTTTATTTTATCCCTCCCTCTCTAGTGACTCTTGTGTGGAAAGATCCACATCTTGGATAATCATTATCCCATACGTCACTAGCTCATGGACTCTTGCTAATTACATGAAAGAAAACATAATTTATGTAAGAACTTACCTGATAAATTCATTTCTTTCATATTAGCAAGAGTCCATGAGGCCCGCCCTTTTTTTGTGGTGGTTATGATTTTTGTATAAAGCACAATCATTCCAATTCCTTATTTTTTATGCTTTCGCACTTTCTTATCACCCCACTTCTTGGCTATTCGTTAAACTGAATTGTGGGTGTGGTGAGGGGTGTATTTATAGGCATTTTAAGGTTTGGGAAACTTTGCCCCTCCTGGTAGGAATGTATATCCCATACGTCACTAGCTCATGGACTCTTGCTAATATGAAAGAAATGAATTTATCAGGTAAGTTCTTACATAAATTATGTTATTTATTTAAAATGGAATTTATTCGTTTTTTACTTAAAGAAGTACTAATTGCTTTAGAAATAGAGGATTCTGGTCCTCTTGATACTAATTCTAAACGTTTAGATAAGGTGTTTAAATCTCCTGTGGTTATTCCAGAAGTTTTTCCTGTTCCTAATGCTATTTCTCAAGTAATTTCCAGAGAATGGGATAAATTGGGTAATTCATTTACTCCTTCTAAACGTTTTAAGCAATTATATCCTGTGCCGTCTGACAGATTAGAATTTTGGGACAAAATCCCTAAAGTTGATGGGGCTATTTCTACCCTTGCTAAACGTACTACTATTCCTACGTCAGATGGTACTTCGTTTAAAGATCCTTTAGATAGGAAAATTGAATCCTTTCTAAGAAAAGCTTATCTGTGTTCAGGTAATCTTCTTAGACCTGCTATATCTTTGGCTGATGTTGCTGCAGCTTCAACTTTTTGGTTGGAGACTTTAGCACAACAAGTAACAGATCATGATTCTCATAATATTATTATTCTTCTTCAGCATGCTAATAATTTTATATGTGATGCCATTTTTGATATTATCAGAGTTGATGTCAGGTTTATGTCTCTAGCTATTTTAGCTAGAAGAGCTTTATGGCTTAAAACTTGGAATGCTGATATGGCTTCTAAATCAACTCTACTTTCCATTTCTTTACAGGGTAACAAATTATTTGGTTCTCAGTTGGATTCCATTATCTCAACTGTTACTGGTGGGAAAGGAACTTTTTTACCACAGGATAAAAAATCTAAGGGTAAAAACAGGGCTAATAATCGTTTTCGTTCCTTTCGTTTCAACAAAGAACAAAAGCCTGATCCTTCATCCTCAGGAGCAGTTTCAGTTTGGAAACCATCTCCAGTCTGGAATAAATCCAAGCCTTCTAGAAAGGCAAAGCCTGCTTCTAAGTCCACATGAAGGTGCGGCCCTCATTCCAGCTCAGCTGGTAGGGGGCAGGTTATGTTTTTTCAAAGAAATTTGGATCAATTCTGTTCACAATCTTTGGATTCAGAACATTGTTTCAGAAGGGTACAGAATTGGTTTCAAGATGAGACCTCCTGCAAAGAGATTTTTTCTTTCCCGTGTCCCAGTAAATCCAGTGAAAGCTCAAGCATTTCTGAATTGTGTTTCAGATCTAGAGTTGGCTGGAGTAATTATGCCAGTTCCAGTTCTGGAACAGGGGATGGGGTTTTATTCAAATCTCTTCATTGTACCAAAGAAGGAGAATTCCTTCAGACCAGTTCTGGATCTAAAAATATTGAATCGTTATGTAAGGATACCAACGTTCAAAATGGTAACTGTAAGGACTATCTTGCCTTTTGTTCAGCAAGGGCATTATATGTCCACAATAGATTTACAGGATGCTTATCTGCATATTCCGATTCATCCAGATCATTATCAGTTCCTGAGATTCTCTTTTCTGGACAAGCATTACCAGTTTGTGGCTCTGCCGTTTGGCCTAGCTACAGCTCCAAGAATTTTTACAAAGGTTCTCGGTGCCCTTCTGTCTGTAATCAGAGAACAGGGTATTGTGGTATTTCCTTATTTGGACGATATCTTGGTACTTGCTCAGTCTTTACATTTAGCAGAATCTCATACGAATCGACTTGTGTTGTTTCTTCAAGATCATGGTTGGAGGATCAATTTACCAAAAAGTTCATTGATTCCTCAGACAAGGGTAACTTTTCTGGGTTTCCAGATAGATTCAGTGTCCATGACTCTGTCTTTAACAGACAAGAGACGTCTAAAATTGATTTCAGCTTGTCGAAACCTTCAGTCACAATCATTCCCTTCGGTAGCCTTATGCATGGAAATTCTAGGTCTTATGACCGCTGCATCGGACTCGATCCCCTTTGCTCGTTTTCACATGCGACCTCTTCAGCTCTGTATGCTGAATCAATGGTGCAGGGATTACACAAAGATATCTCAATTAATATCTTTAAAACCGATTGTACGACACTCTCTAACGTGGTGGACAGATCACCATTGTTTAATTCAGGGGGCTTCTTTTGTGCTTCCGACCTGGACTGTAATTTAAACAGATGCAAGTCTCACAGGTTGCGGAGCTGTGTGGGGATCTCTGACGGCACAAGGAGTTTGGGAATCTCAGGAGGTGAGATTACTGATCAATATTTTGGAACTCCGTGCAATTTTCAGAGCTCTTCAGTCTTGGCCTCTTCTGAAGAGAGAATCGTTCATTTGTTTTCAGACAGACAATGTCACAACTGTGGCATACATCAATCATCAAGGAGGGACTCACAGTCCTCTAGCTATGAAAGAAGTATCTCGAATTCTGGTTTGGGCGGAATCCAGCTCCTGTCTAATCTCTGCGGTTCATATCCCAGGTATAGACAATTGGGAAGCGGATTATCTCAGTCGCCAAACGTTGCATCCGGGCGAATGGTCTCTTCACCCAGAGGTATTTCTTCAGATTGTTCAAATATGGGAGCTTCCAGAAATAGATCTGATGGCGTCTCATCTAAACAAGAAACTTCCCAGGTATCTGTCCAGATCCCGGGATCCTCAGGCGGAAGCAGTGGATGCATTATCACTTCCTTGGAAGTATCATCCTGCTTATATCTTCCCGCCTCTAGTTCTTCTTCCAAGAGTAATCTCCAAGATTCTGAAGGAATGCTCGTTTGTTCTGCTGGTAGCTCCGGCATGGCCTCACAGGTTTTGGTATGCGGATCTTGTCCGGATGGCCTCTTGCCAACCGTGGACTCTTCCGTTAAGACCAGACCTTCTGTCGCAAGGTCCTTTTTTCCATCAGGATCTCAAATCCTTAAATTTAAAGGTATGGAGATTGAACGCTTGATTCTTAGTCAAAGAGGTTTCTCTGACTCTGTGATTAATACTATGTTACAGGCTCGTAAATCTGTATCCAGAGAGATATATTATAGAGTCTGGAAGACTTATATTTCTTGGTGTCTTTCTCATCATTTTTCTTGGCATTCTTTTAGAATTCCAAGAATTTTACAGTTTCTTCAGGATGGTCTAGATAAAGGTTTGTCCGCAAGTTCCTTGAAAGGACAAATCTCTGCTCTTTCTGTTCTTTTTCACAGAAAGATTGCTAATCTTCCTGATATTCATTGTTTTGTACAAGCTTTGGTTCGTATAAAACCTGTCATTAAGTCAATTTCTCCTCCTTGGAGTTTGAATTTGGTTCTAGGGGCTCTTCAAGCTCCTCCGTTTGAACCTATGCATTCATTGGACATTAAATTACTTTCTTGGAAAGTTTTGTTCCTTTTGGCAATCTCTTCTGCCAGAAGAGTTTCTGAATTATCTGCTCTTTCTTGTGAGTCTCCTTTTCTGATTTTTCATCAGGATAAGGCAGTGTTGCGAACTTCTTTTGAATTTTTACCTAAAGTTGTGAATTCCAACAACATTAGTAGAGAAATTGTGGTTCCTTCATTATGTCCTAATCCTAAGAATTCTAAGGAGAAATCGTTACATTCTTTGGATGTTGTTAGAGCTTTGAAATATTATGTTGAAGCTACTAAGTCTTTCCGAAAGACTTCTAGTTTATTTGTTATCTTTTCCGGTTCTAGAAAAGGCCAGAAAGCTTCTGCCATTTCTTTGGCATCTTGGTTGAAATCTTTAATTCATCTTGCCTATGTTGAGTCGGGTAAAACTCCGCTTCGAAGGATTACAGCTCATTCTACTAGGTCAGTTTCTACTTCCTGGGCGTTTAGGAATGAAGCTTCGATTGATCAGATTTGCAAAGCAGCAACTTGGTCCTCTTTGCATACTTTTACTAAATTCTACCATTTTGATGTATTTTCTTCTTCTGAAGCAGTTTTTGGTAGAAAAGTACTTCAGGCAGCGGTTTCAGTTTGAATCTTCTGCTTATGTTTTTCATTAAACTTTATTTTGGGTGTGGATTATTTTCAGCAGGAATTGGCTGTCTTTATTTTATCCCTCCCTCTCTAGTGACTCTTGCGTGGAAAGATCCACATCTTGGGTAATCATTATCCCATACGTCACTAGCTCATGGACTCTTGCTAATTACATGAAAGAAAACATAATTTATGTAAGAACTTACCTGATAAATTCATTTCTTTCATATTAGCAAGAGTCCATGAGGCCCACCCTTTTTTTGTGGTGGTTATGATTTTTGTATAAAGCACAATTATTCCAATTCCTTATTTTATATGCTTTCGCACTTGTTTACCACCCCACTTCTTGGCTATTCGTTAAACTGAATTGTGGGTGTGGTGAGGGGTGTATTTATAGGCATTTTGAGGTTTGGGAAACTTTGCCCCTCCTGGTAGGAATGTATATCCCATACGTCACTAGCTCATGGACTCTTGCTAATATGAAAGAAATGAATTTATCAGGTAAGTTCTTACATAAATTATGTTTTTTAGATAGTGTCATTGATACTCTGATCCAGGCTCAGAAGCCGATGACTCATAGGATGTATCACAAGGTCTGGCACACCTACCCTGGTGCAAGAGTCAAGGTTTCTCTTGGCACAAGGTGAGGGTTCCTCACGTCCTTCTGTTTCTCCAAGAAGGTTTGGAGAAAGGTTTGTCAGCTAGATCTCTCAAGGAACAGATCTCTGCCCTTTCGGTGTTACTTCTCAAGAAGTTAGCTAATCTTCCGTACGTTCAGTCCTTTGTTCAGGCCCTGGTTAGAATCAGGCCTGTGTTTAAGCCTGTGGCTCCCCCTTGGAGCCTTAATCTAGTTTTTAGTGTTCTTCAACAGGCTTGGTTTGAGCCTATGTATTCTGTTGATATAAAGCTTTTATCTTGGAAAGTTTTGTTTTTGTTGGCTATTTCTTTTGCTTGCAGTTTCAGAATTATCTGTATTAGTGTGATCCTCCTTATCTGGTCTTTCATGCGGATAAGGCTGTTCTTCAAACCAATCTTTCTCCTTTATGATGTACGCTGGTAAGCGCAAGGGTCAAAAGCCACTGAGACTGCTCTTTCCTTTTGGCTGCACAGTGTGATTTGTTTTGCTTATGAGTAAGCTAGGCAGCAGCCTCCTGAGAGAATTACGGCTCATTCTACCCGTGCTGTGTCCTCTTTTTGGGCTTTTAAGAATGAAGCTTCTATGGAAAATATCTGTAGCAGCTACCTGGTCCTCTTTGCACACTTTTTCTAAATTACGTTTGATGTTTTTGCCTCGGCTGAGGCTTCCTTTGGGAGAAAGGTGCTTCAAGCGGTGGTGCGATCAATTTTGGTCCGCCTGCCTTATTTTCCCTCCCCGTCCATTCTGTGTCCTCTCTAGCTTGGGTATTGGATTCCCAACAGTAACGATTGGAATTGTGGACTCTCCATGCCTTTGGAAAGAAAACAAAATTTATTCTTACCTGATAAGTTTCTTTCCTGACATAAAGAGTCCACAAACACGCCCTTTTTATTTTTCTAAAACAGTGTTTTTCCTATCCTTCTGGCACCTCTATACCCCTAGGTTTCTCCTGTCTCATTATTTTCTCGGCCGAATGACTTGGGGAGTATAGGAAGTGGGAGGTATCTTAAGCTTTGGCTGGGGTGTCTTTACCTCCTCCTGGTTTCCAGGTGTTGAATTCCCAACAGTATTGAATGGAATCGTGCACTCTCCATGCCAGGATAGAAAGACTACATTAATCGGGTAAGCATTTAAAAAAAAAAAAAAAAATTGTGTTTGTGTTTTTTTTTTTTCTCTTTAGCTGGAAGATGCTGGATCTAGCAGCTTAGATAATCTATTAAGTAGATACATTTCCATTGGGCATCAACTTCCACAACCCACAAGTACAATGAATCCATCCCCAGGACCCTCTGCTATGTCACCTGGTTCCACAGGTATTCATATTTTGGTTAATAATAATCTACTTGTATATATCTTTATCTATGCAATATAAATCATTTAAAGGGACAGTGCACACCAATTTTCATATAACTATGCAATATACACTACTATAAAGAATACACACCATACTGATCAAAAAATCCAGTATAAAACCTTTTAAAAATGTATTTAGGAGCTCCCAGTTTAGCACTGTTGGTTAGACTGGGACACCCAGTGAAAGGGGCTTGGAAAGGAGAAAGAGCAGACCCCCCTTTCCCTGCATATAAAAAGACAGATTACACAAACAATAGCAGCCAGAATCTGTAGATCTGGGTCTACATCTGATACTTTGGGCTTGGTTAGGTGTTTGAAAATCAGAATAAAGTTATTAAAAAAATAAGCAAAACTACAAAAACTCTTTCAGGTGGGCTATATAAATGGATCATCTACATTTATCTAAATAAAAATCTAGTGTACAATATCCCTCTTAATGTACATTTTTTAATCCTGATTATAGAAACCATGTATAACAACGTTATTAGAAATAACTGACCATGTATATATTCTATGGCTGCTCCAATGTAAACGTAATCCTTGGTTAAAAAGCATAACTAGGTAGGCTCAGGAGTAGCAATGAACTTCTGGGAGTTGTTTGGTGGCTGCACATATATGCTTCTTGTCATTGCCTCACCTGTTTTCAGCTACCTCCCAGTAGTGTATCGCTGCTCCTCCAACAAAGGATGCAATGATAATCAACGTCATCTATAGAAACATAAACACAAAAGAAGGTGCCCCAATGGTGTAGATTTGTTTGAGTAAACAATTATCAAAAAATAAACAGAATCCTCACAAATTCATAATTTACTGAGAAGTGCAAAACCTTTAGAAGCCGCTCAGTAAACTCTATGCCCGGCTTGTTGATTCTTGAATTTCCTCTGGTCCTCTTTGTCTATCGCTGGTAACCAGAACGACTTCAGGTAAAACTTGTGTCAAATACTGGTATCAACTGACTTGTGCCTATTCGTCAAATTGACATATAGGAAGCACAAAAGAACTGTGGTATACCGTATAATTGTATATTAATAAAATCTTAAAATACACATTAAAGCCATGAATATACAGCCTTATTTCAGGATAAATAAACTTTGGATTATAATGCATCTTAAATAGAAAAGTATCATTAGATAGATTTTTCCTCAAAAGAGAATTTAAAAAAAAAATCCTGTTTAAATAAAAAGTCTGATTTAAATAAAAAAAAATCTATGTTTTGTTTTTTTAAATAATTTTTTTTCCTTCCTATTGCATGGAGAGTCCAGAATGTCATTCCAATTACTAGTGGGATATTCAACTCCTGGCCAGCTGGTGGAGTCAAAGAGCACCCCAGCAAAGATGTTAAGTGTAACTTCCCTTACCCATATTCCCCAGTCATTCTTTTTGCCTTTGTCAATAGAGGATGTGCGAAGTTGGTGTCTGAAGTTATTTAATCCTTTAATGGGTACTTTTCCCTGCAAGCTATGATTTGGAGCTATGCTTTGTCCATGTCGATCTCTTTAGTAAGAGTAATGGTGGCTAGTTAGAAAGCAGTGAGCTTGTCTTTGCTTTATTTCTTACATTATTACTACCCCTTTTATAGAAAGCCAGGTTTGGTGACTCTGCTCTTTCTTTGTCTACATGTCCCTTTTGGAGGTCAAGTGAGGCTATCAGACCTGCAGCTGCTGTGACTGCTCCACAGCAGAAATTCCCTGGATGGTAAGTCCTTTTGTATATATTTATTCTCGGAACTAAGCATTCAGGGACCTAGTGGGGTTTGTATATTTCTTATATTTATCCGTTTTCGGATATAATGCGGCTGAGCAGTTATCTGGCCTTCTGCCAGGGTCAGGGTTTTTGCTGCCCCGTTTTTGGGCGTTTTTATTTTTACAGTCTAAGCCAGAACTTATGGTGTGTGGGGAATAAGGGTCATAGTGACTTCTTCCTCCCTCCCTTTATCCCTGTATGTTCCTTTATATTGGACTTTTAAAGTGCCTCTTTTGTTATTGGGGCTCATTTTTACTGTGTTTGTGTGTGTTACTGCATAACATGAATTTCTGTTAGTTTATTGTGGCAGTCAGGATGCAGACAGTTCTAACGGTCAGGTTTATACTGTGTTGTTTCAACTGTTCAATATGTACACATCTTTCTTTTCAAAGTACTCCTTTGCCTACGATGTGTTGGGAAACTTTGTTTTTGCTCAATTTTGCAACCAGGTATCCGATTTTAAAATTGATAAAGTACTGCTTATTTTACCACTACGTTAATTGAGATAAATTCAGCGTCCTCCTGAGGGGTATGAATGTTCAAGGAGAGTGCTCCGTCGATTAATCTCCCTGATCTAGCCCAATCTACTTATTCCCTAATATGGGGGTCTCAAAGGTTTCTCAGCTGACTTCATTCCCCCTCAGTACGGCTGCACCTCCGCTGCTTAGGAGCTGCATATTTTGCAGTTTTTTTCCATGTAAAGGGGGTTCTTTAGGCAGTATTTGGCTTAATTCCTTTATTAAGGGACATATTTGATGTTATATGTGGCTTAGTGCGCAACTATGTTATGAGTTTTTTTTTTTTTAGCGCCATTTTATCTAGTTCAGTGGCGGTTCAGGTTACATATTTCCCGCCATTGGGAGCTGGTGCATTTTATTTGGAGATAAGGGTTCTCAGCAAATCCCGGTGTTTCTCTGTGTGTCTCTGTGTGTTGAGTCGGCAGATCAGAAAATAGTGGTTTTCAGCGCATCGACTCAATATTCAGCCACATAGATAAATAATAAAGAGCTGCCTTTTTATTTATGCACATATGTTTATGTGCTGTTGTTCAGAAAATTAAGTGGTTTAGTTTGCCATCTGGTGACCGTTTTTGGTAATTTTCTTGAAATCTCTCTTATATAGAGTTAATTTCTTGATATCTATTCTAGATTACATGTTATTTAATCCTAAATATCTATTTTAGGACTCTAATTAGTAAATTTTATATCAGGATGCTTTTAGTTGGAAATCTAATTATTAGTAAGACACTAATATGTTCATATTTACTTTATATGGACTCTATTTTATGTCCTCATATTGAGGCGTTTTTTTCTCTTATGTCTGTGACATATGTTGTACCTTCCCATTGTAAATTTCTTTTTTATAAATTTTTTTTTTATGTATTATTGAAGCTTCGGTTAATCAGCTGGAAGCTTATTTAAAGGAAGAGTATTTCATCTGTCTACCGCCTTGCTGCCCTAAGTTCTTCCGATCCTATCTGATCTCAGAAGTTACGCAGAGCCAGGCATGATCAGGTCATGGATGGGAGACCGCCTGAGAATTTTGGGTGCGATAGGCTTGAGGATGACATACCGGTTACTGGAGGTCTTCCTTAGAGGAGATCCAGGATGAATCTGGGCTGTAGAGCTGGCTAATTCTTATCTAAGATGCCAGCATGGATTCCAAGTCCCCTTGAAGATCTTGTCTACCTTGGTTTAAGGGAAAGTAAGCCACAAAACCACCTGATTCAAGATCAGCATGAAGAGGTCCGTCCCCAATCCAATTTTGGGATACAGTGGGGGGCAGGTATTACTTTTTTCTCAACAAGCTCGGATACGCATTATCCCAGATCCTTGGGCTATGGACTTAGTATCCCGGGTTTTCTGAAAATAATTCAAATCTTGCCTTCCAAGGGGCAGATTTCTCCTGTCATGACTATCCATAAAGCAGGTCAGAGGGAGGACTTATTAAGCTGAGAGGACTGTCCTCCCTGGGAGTATATTATTCCAGTTTCCTGTAGAGGAACATAATCAAAGATTTTATTCAGGGGGGGCGGAGCCAGCACTGTAACAGAGAGGTCGCATGTCTATACAGCTCTGCTAAATTCCTACTTTTAAACCTAACACTGACCGATTTGACCAGCTTAAATTTTAAATAACATAACAAGGGTTCCAAAGAACTAGTACGAGAAGCCTGGAGGCTAGAATACCCCTACAGCTAGCAGGGTGCTGTTTCTTAGGTGAGGCCCTATTTGCAGATGCTCCATGGAGCGGCCATTATCTGAATCCTGGCCAGATTTACTCACTGAGAACAACAGCTTGCCACAACCTCCGCTTTTATCTACTTTGATGGTGGGCTCCTACGGCACTTATAAGAACAACAAATAAACATAATGGAGCTCTTAAGCTATGCCTTCGTAGAGTCACTCCATGGCCTGCTATGTAATCATTTCTCGCGGCTTGAGAGAAGCATGATGGAGGCTTGGGGAGGCGCTGCAGCTATAGAAGCACAAAGCTCTGAACCGACAACTTCAAGGGCCGCTCCTATTTTGAAGCCTGAGGTCGGATGTTCGGACTGGGCGATACACAGCACTGCTCAGCCTGAACTCGGACAAGATCTCACCACAATGCAGGAATCAGCCAACAGCTTGGCTCAACAGCGAAAGGTCTCCGTAACAGGCAAGATTATACCTGATGGGCTACAAGATCATGGAGGCGAGCTAGCGAGACCGGAGAAGGAAAGCAGCCTTTTATTATGCAGGCGAAGTATGAATGGGCTTCAAGCATGGGATTCACTTCACTTTGGCCTCTTACATTTGGTATTACCGTTGCAAGATGGCTTGCCTGGGGGCACCCAGCATTACGGTCTTTCCTTGCTATCAGCACAAAATGACATTAAATTAGGCATCGGCTGATGCCGACTTATCAAAGAAATCTTGTACTGCTACCTCATTGAACTCTTTTATTGCAGTTTGTCTTACAAGACTTCATAGTTATAGTTCGTTGATCTCTACAGCTGGCTCATGTTAAGTATTGGACACTACGTTATATTGTTATGCCTTAGATGAATGTTTTCCTTTACAGTCTAGTTCATAGGCCTTTATACACACCATACCCTCTAATGTGTTTTATACTAGTTAATTAGATCTATTTGGAGGCTTGGTTTATATTTGTTAGCATATGACGTCTCTCTGATATGTATGGGTGTCACTTGCACCTAGCATACCTATATTCTTCTAATTGAGTCGTTTATCTATAAATTTTGGTCCCTGCTATCTATATAAGCTATAAAAGCTATGGGTCAATGTTTATATCTTACAGAAATTTTTTTTTAACTCTATCTTGCTAACATGCTTTCAGGTGGTTTGTTTTTTTACCAGCTGCCTTGAGCTCCCAATATTGCTCCTATTATTGCTGTTCATTCCCTTCTATCTTACACAGCTATATCTAGTTTTAAACCAGCGACCTGCATTGGTATATCTCTTTATTTTATTTTATACTAGTTACATGCTGCACTATGTATGGGAGGTACTTGAGGAATACTTAGATCAGTATAAGGCACACATATATATACTCAATTTTACAGTATATTGGGTTACAGTATCCTACATGAAAGCAGATAATATATTTGACATTATTGCTGCGTATTTATTTAATGTGAGAGTAGACATGAATAATCCACTTGCTAACTCGCCGTACGACATCTGATGCTCTCTTTAGTACACTACAATTCAGCAGTGCAATATTAGTCCTATGTCTTAGCAAATAGTATTTACCACATTCTACCTACAAATGTATAGGTTTTATATGACAGTTGTTAGTTATAAATGGCTCCTTTGGTGATCATCTCATTAGCCCTATATAGAATGCACATTATGGTGCCAAAGAAGATCTAGCAAATCGCTCTTCATTTTCTTGTATATATATATATATTTATCTCCCTATTCAACCTATATAGCTAAGCGATGATAATGGTCAGAATAAAATTTGATCTGTTGTCCCCTACCATGCTAAATATTCCTAGGGGCTTGGGTGTCTGCGGCCGGGATATCTGAGCCTCCTACTTATAGACATGATAGGCAACATATATGTAGATAGAAGACCACACGACTAGTTAGAAAAAAATCAACGCTCCTCATTAGATCTATACATATGCCCTTAGAGATAGTTCCAGATTTTTGTGTAACATCAATGCCTATATATCACTGTGTGCAGACTATCATTTAAGTATTTAACTCATTATTAATGCAGGCTGGCCCTGCAGTTTGCACTGTCTCCCTACTCGAGGTACCATAGCTGAGATACATAACTTATGTCACACCTGTACATTTAGATTTTGGGGCTCTAGTATATTAGGTATGGTACTGTCCCAGCACGCATTAGTCTCTCGATATGCACTTATTAGCAACCCATATATACCTAGTCTTGCATAGATGTGTGGTGCCTTATTTTACTGAAGCATGTTTAATTAGAACTACAATATTGCTGCAACCCTTGCCTTTTTAAGAAGACATGGCTTTTTGATATGTCTAGCTTATTATTCTCAATTTACCACCTCCCACCCCACACACACATCATACACCTCCTAATTTGGGAGAGTTAACTGCGCGGTTTCTCTTACCTATACCGCACCCTAACTACCTTCTATATGAGTATACCCTGCAGCATCATATTACAGTGACTTTATTTCCCCCTTTCCAATTCTAACTGCGAGGCAAAATAACAAAAATTTTGAGGTTTCATCATTGAGACCCATAAGTGGTCTCCTCTAAATCAGATAGCCCTCTGTATATTTAATGGTTCTATGAGATGTGGGGTCCTGGAGAGGCCTCCTTGATGGAGTAGAGGGCTTCGTTATTTTTCTTGGCATGTCCTTTTTAAATTGTTACATCTCCTACAGCAAACCCATAATTTACTAACCTCATATCATATAGTCAGAAGATATTGCTTATTTTATATGTTCTTATAATATGCAACTTAGGCTTAGCATTTTTTGTTATAACTATAGGGTATACCTTGTTATGAGCATTCTTGAAATGCAACTGTATAATGCTGTAATGCTTATTATGTATGCCATTTTTCCTCAATAAAAAAATATTTAAAAAATAAAATAAAAATTTTATTCAAATCTTTTTTGTGGTTCCCTAAAGGGTGGGAATTTGTCTTCCTTTTCTTGACCTAAAGTTCCTCTATAAATTTGTCAAGGTTCTTTCCTTCTAGATGGAAACTAATTGTTCCAATGCAATGTTGTGGCTTAGTGGTTAGCACACTGGGCTTGCAAGACAGAAAGTCCAGGGTTCAAATCCACCTTCGGGCACTGGTTGATAACTTTTAAAACAGTTTATGACGACCATAGACCTGAAGGACACGTATCTTCATGTTTCCATTCCAAGATCATCTTCAGTTTCTAAGGGTTTGCCTTTCTGGACAGGCATTTCCAGTTTGTGGCATTTCCGTTTGGTCTTACCTCAGCTCCCAGAATATAAACAATTTTCTGGGGGCACTTTTGGAGGTAGTCAGTTATCGGGGAATTTCAGTGGTGCCTTACCTAGACGCCATCTTTGATCAGGCGTCATATTTTCATCTAGTAAAATCTCATACAGAGATGTTGTTGTATTTTCTTCATTCCCATGGATGGAGGAGAATCTGCACTAGATTTCCCTTGTTCCAGCTTCAAGGGTGTGTTTCTTAGGGACTATCATACATTCCATATCCATGTTGATTTTCCTGACTGAAGTCAAACTCCATTCTTATTGCCTCATGCTTTTCTCTCCAATCTACTATTCGTCAACCAGTGGCTCAATTCATGGAGGTTATTGGTCAGATTGCTTCCATGGACATCATTCCTTTTTCTGGTGGTGCAGGAATAGAGAAACTGAACCAGGTTCAGATCCGGACACGGCTGTGCAAATGGTTTATGGTTCCTTCTGAAGAACTCTGCAATTATGCATGATCTGTCTATGGAAAGGGGACTTTTCAGATTTATCACAGAGAATAGATCTGGATTCCCTATCAGTTGATTTTCCCTTGTGGAGCATTTCCCAGCATCTTCTGTCTAGGGATTCTTGCTTCCTGAGACCTTCCTGGGTGATTGTGACTACAGACACCAGCCTATCAGGCTGGGGAGCTGTTTGGGGTTCTCTGAAAGCTCATGGCATGTGGTCTCGGGAAGAGTCTTCTCTTCCCATATACATCTTTGAGTTGAGAGCAATCTTCAATTCCCTGACAGCTTGGCCTCAGTTATCTATAGTATATCAGATTCCTGTCGGACAACATCGCCTCAGTGTCTTCCTTGGCCATGAAGGTGGTGACTCGCATTCTGCAGTGAGTGGATGCTCACGAATGTCTATCTGCCAACCATATTCCATGAGTGGACAGTTGGGAAGTGTATTTTCTGAGCAGATAGACTTTTCATCCCGGGGCGTGATCTCTACATCCGGAAGTGTTCTCCAGGATAACCTCAGGTGGGGGGGTCCGGAGTTTGATCTGATGGCGTCTCGTCAAAACACCAAGCTTCCAAAGTACGTTCAAGGTCAAGCAATCCTCAGGCCACTCTGATAGATGCTCTGGTGGTCCTTGGGATTTCGGCCTAGCATACCTGTTTCCTCCATTTGCTCTCCTTCCACGAGTCATTGCTCGTATCAAGCAGGAGAGAGCGTGTCTGATTTTAATAGCTCCTGTCTGGCCTTGCATGATCTGGTTTGCTGATCTGGTGAAGAGGTCATCTCTTCAACCTTGGAGGTTACCACTGAGGAAGGATCTTCTAATTCAGGGTCCATTCCTCCATCCAAATCTAGATTCTCTAAAGCTGACTGGAGATTGAATGCCTAGTTCTGTCTAGACATGGTTTTTCAGAGGCAGTCATTGATTCTATATTTCATGCTCGTAAATCTGTTACTCATAGGATTTCCCTTAAAAATTACGTAAATACCTTTATTGGTGTGAAGCTAAAGGTTTTTCTTGGAATCGGGTGAGGATTCCCCATATTTTATCTTTTCTTCTGGATGGCCTGGAGAAAGGTTTGTCAGTGCAGAAATCTGACCTTTCAGAGTACTGTCCTTTTGAGCAAACGTCTGGCAGAATTACCAGATGTTAAAACTTTTGTTCAGGTCCTGGTCAGAATCAGGACTGTTTAAGCCTGTTGCTCTTCCTTGGAGCCTTAACCTAGTTCTTAAAGTTTTGCCGCAGTCTCTGTTTGAGCCGATGCATGTTGTTGATATAAAGTTATCATGGAAGGTTTTGTTCTTGCTATTGCTTCAGCTTGCAGAGTTTCTGAGCTTTCAGCTATGCAGTGTGATTTCCCTGTACCTTATTTTTCATGCAGATAAGGCGGTCCTTCGTACTAAATTGGGGTTTCTCCCTAAGGTGGTGTTGGATTGAAACATTAATCAGGAAATTGTTATTCCTTTTTGTCCTAATCCTCCTCCTCATAAGGAATGTATTTTGCATAGTTTGGATGTTGTGCATGCTTTCAATCTTCTGCCTTGTTTGTTGTTTTCTCTGGAAAGCGTAAGGGCCAAAAGGCCACTTTTACTATCCTTTCCCTCTGGTTAAGAAGTATGATTCGTTTTGCTTATGAGACTGCTGGACAGCAGCCTCCTGAGAGAATACGGCTCATTTCACTAGGGCTGTCTCCTCATCTTGGGCTTTCAAAGATGAAGCTTCTGTAAAACAGATTTGCAAGGCGGCAACATTGTCCTCTTGTGAGGGAGAGAGACCACAGCTATCTGTACTTTGTTTCAAGGGGAGAGTTTTACCGGACAACTCTGAGGATCTGGTCTGCCCAGTCTGCACTACATACTTTACCAAATGTGAGTATCTCATTTAGTTTACTATCTGAAATATTTCTTACAGAATTACGCTATGTGGCGCCTTCTCTACTTTATATATATATATATATATATATATATATATATATATATATATATATATATATATATATATATATATATATATATATATATATATATATATTTATATATTTATATATATATATTTATATATATATATTTATATATATATATTTATATATATATATATATATATATATATATATATATATTTTTTTTTTTTTTTATTTTTTTTTTTTTTTTTTTAAATAACATGAACACCTCTGCATTCTTTTTCCAAATTTTATATTTCTTCTGTTATGTGTGATCAGTCCACGGGTCATCATTACTTCTGGGATATTATCTGCTCCCCTACAGGAAGTGCAAGAGGATTCACCCAGCAGAGTTGCTATATAGCTCCTCCCCTCTACGTCACCCCCAGTCATTCTCTTGCACCCAAAGACTAGATAGGAGGTGTGAGAGGACTATGGTGATTATACTTAGTTTTTAGAACTTCAATCAAAAGTTTGTTATTTTACAATAGCACCGGAGCGTGTTATTACTTCTCTGGCAGAGTTTGAAGAAGAATCTACCAGAGTTTTTCTTATGATTTTAACCGGAGTAGTTAAGATCATATTGCTGTTTCTCGGCCATCTGAGGGAGGTAAAAGCTTCAGATCAGGGGACAGCGGGCAGTTGAATCTGCATTGAGGTATGTAGCAGTTTTTATTTTCTGAATGGAATTGATGAGAAAATCCTGCCATACCGTTATAATGACATGTATGTATACTCTACACTTCAGTATTCTGGGGATGGTATTTCACCGGAATTACTCTGTAAAAGTACATTAAACCTTTTAATAGGTATTTAATTCATGTTAAACGTTTTTGCTGGAATGTAGAATCGTTTGCATTTCTGAGGTACTGAGTGAATAAATATTTGGGCATTATTTTTCCACTTGGCAGTTTGCTTGTTTTGATTATGACAGTTTCGTTTCTCTCTCACTGCTGTGTGTGAGGGGGAGGGGCCGTTTTTGGCGCTCTTTGCTACGCATCAAAAATTTACAGTCAGTTACTCTTGTATTTTCTGCATGATCCGGTTCATCTCTAACAGAACTCAGGGGTCTTCAAACTTCTTTTGAAGGGAGGTAGATTCTCTCAGCAGAGCTGTGAGACTTATGTAGTGACTGTGTTTTAAAACGTTGCTCTGTGATTTTTATGTTTAAAATTTAATTAGTGTTACTTTACTAATGGGAACAAACCTTTGCTAACAAGTTGTGTTTTTAAAAGAGTGATGCTATAACTGTTTTTCAGTTCATTATTTCAACTGTCATTTAATCGTTTAGTGCTTCTTTGAGGCACAGTACGTTTTTGTTAAATAAGATTGTAACCAAGTTGCATGTTTATTGCTAGTGTGTTAAACATGTCTGATTCAGAGGAAGATACCTGTGTCATTTGTTCCAATGCCAAGGTGGAGCCCAATAGAAATTTATGTACTAACTGTATTGATGCTACTTTAAATAAAAGCCAATCTGTACAAATTGAACAAATTTCACCAAACAGCGAGGGGAGAGTTATGCCGTCTAACTCGCCTCACGTGTCAGTACCTGCGTCTCCCGCCCGGGAGGTGCGTGATATTTTGGCGCCTAGTACATCTGGGCAGCCATTACAGATAACATTACAAGATATGGCTACTGTTATGACTGAAGTTTTGGCTAAGTTACCAGAACTAAGAGGCAAGCGTGATCACTCTGGGGTGAGAACAGAGTGCGCTGATAATTCTAGGGCCATGTCTGATACTGCGTCACAGCTTGCAGAGCATGAGGACGGAGAGCTTCATTCTGTAGGTGACGGTTCTGATCCAAGCAGATTGGATTCAGATATTTCAAATTTTAAATTTAAATTGGAAAACCTCCGTGTATTACTAGGGGAGGTCTTAGCGGCTCTTAACGATTGTAACACTGTTGCAATACCAGAGAAAATGTGTAGGTTGGATAAATACTTTGCGGTACCGGCGAGTACTGACGTTTTTCCTATACCTAAGAGATTAACTGAGATTGTTACTAAGGAGTGGGATAGACCCGGTGTGCCGTTCTCACCCCCTCCTATATTTAGAAAGATGTTTCCAATAGACGCCACCACACGGGACTTATGGCAAACGGTCCCTAAGGTGGAGGGAGCAGTTTCTACTTTAGCTAAGCGCACCACTATCCCGGTGGAGGATAGCTGTGCTTTTTCAGATCCTATGGATAAAAAATTAGAGGGTTACCTTAAGAAAATGTTTGTTCAACAAGGTTTTATATTGCAACCCCTTGCATGCATCGCGCCGATTACGGCTGCGGCAGCATTTTGGATTGAGTCTCTGGAAGAGAACCTTAGTTCCGCTACGCTGGACGACATTACGGACAGGCTTAGAGTCCTTAAACTAGCTAATTCATTCATTTCGGAGGCCGTAGTACATTTAACCAAACTTACGGCTAAGAATTCAGGATTCGCCATTCAGGCACGTAGGGCGCTGTGGCTGAAATCCTGGTCGGCTGATGTAACTTCTAAGTCCAAATTACTTAATATACCTTTCAAGGGGCAAACTTTATTTGGGCCCGGTTTGAAAGAAATTATCGCTGACATTACAGGAGGTAAGGGCCACGCTCTACCTCAAGACAAAGCCAAAGCTAAGGCTAGACAGTCTAATTTTCGTCCCTTTCGGAATTTCAAAGCAGGTGCAGCATCAACTTCCACTGCACCAAAACAGGAAGGAGCTGTTGCTCGTTACAGACAAGGCTGGAAACCTAACCAGTCCTGGAATAAGGGCAAGCAGGCCAGAAAACCTGCTGCTGCCCCTAAGACAGCATGAACCGAGGGCCCCCGATCCGGGACCGGATCTAGTGGGGGGCAGACTCTCTCTCTTCGCCCAGGCTTGGGCAAGAGATGTCCAGGATCCCTGGGCGCTAGAGATCATATCTCAGGGATACCTTCTAGACTTCAAATTATCTCCCCCAAGAGGGAGATTTCATCTGTCAAGGTTGTCAACAAACCAAATAAAGAAAGACGCGTTTCTACGCTGTGTACAAGATCTATTATTAATGGGAGTGATCCATCCGGTTCCGCGGTCGGAACAAGGACAAGGGTTTTACTCAAACCTGTTTGTGGTTCCCAAAAAAGAGGGAACTTTCAGGCCAATCTTGGATTTAAAGATCCTAAACAAATTCCTAAGAGTTCCATCGTTCAAAATGGAAACTATTCGGACAATCTTACCCATGATCCAAAAGGGTCAGTACATGACCACAGTGGATTTAAAGGATGCTTACCTTCACATACCGATTCACAAAGATCATTACCGGTATCTAAGGTTTGCCTTCTTAGACAGGCATTACCAGTTTGTAGCCCTTCCATTCGGATTGGCTACGGCTCCAAGAATCTTCACAAAGGTTCTGGGTGCCCTTCTAGCGGTTCTGAGACCGCGAGGAATTTCGGTAGCTCCGTACCTAGACGACATTCTGATACAAGCTTCAAGCTTTCAAACTGCCAAGTCTCATACAGAGTTAGTTCTGGCATTTCTAAGGTCGCATGGATGGAAAGTGAACGAAAAGAAGAGTTCTCTCTTGCCTCTCACAAGAGTTCCATTCTTGGGGACTCTTATAGATTCTGTAGAAATGAAGATTTATCTGACAGAAGACAGATTAACAAAGCTTCTAAATGCATGCCGTGTCCTTCATTCCATTCAACTCCCGTCAGTAGCTCAATGCATGGAGGTGATCGGCTTAATGGTAGCAGCAATGGACATAGTACCCTTTGCACGCCTACATCTCAGACCGCTGCAATTGTGCATGCTGAGTCAGTGGAATGGGGATTACTCAGATTTGTCCCCCACTCTGAATCTGGATCAAGAGACCAGAAACTCTCTTCTATGGTGGCTTTCTCGGCCACATCTGTCCAGGGGGATGCCGTTCAGCAGGCCGGACTGGACAATTGTAACAACAGACGCCAGCCTTCTAGGTTGGGGCGCTGTCTGGAATTCTCTGAAGGCTCAGGGACAATGGAGTCAGGAGGAAAGTCTCCTGCCAATAAACATTCTGGAATTGAGAGCAGTTCTCAATGCCCTTCTAGCTTGGCCCCAGTTAAAGACTCGGGGGTTCATCAGGTTTCAGTCGGACAACATCACGACTGTAGCTTACATCAACCATCAGGGAGGGACAAGAAGCTCCCTAGCAATGATAGAAGTATCAAAGATAATTCGCTGGGCAGAGTCTCACTCTTGCCACCTGTCAGCAATCCACATCCCGGGAGTGGAGATCTGGGAGGCGGATTTCTTGAGTCGCCAGACTCTTCATCCGGGGGAGTGGGAACTTCATCCGGAGGTCTTTGCCCAAATACTTCGACGTTGGGGCAAACCAGAGATAGATCTCATGGCGTCTCGCCAGAACGCCAAACTTCCTCGCTACGGATCCAGATCCAGGGATCCGGGAGCGGTTCTGATGGATGCTTTGACAGCACCTTGGAACTTCAGGATGGCTTATGTGTTTCCACCCTTCCCGCTGCTTCCTCGATTGATTGCCAAGATCAAACAGGAGAGAGCATCAGTGATTCTAATAGCGCCTGCATGGCCGCGCAGGACTTGGTATGCAGATCTAGTGGACATGTCATCCTGTCCGCCTTGGTCTCTACCTCTAAGACAGGACCTTCTGATTCAGGGTCCATTCAAACATCAAAGTCTAATTTCTCTGAAGCTGACTGCTTGGAAATTGAACGCTTGATTTTATCAAAACGTGGTTTTTCTGAGTCGGTTATTGATACCCTGATACAGGCTAGGAAGCCTGTTACCAGAAAGATTTACCATAAAATATGGCGTAAATACCTATACTGGTGTGAATCCAAAGATTACTCCTGGAGTAAGGTTAGGATTCCTAGGATATTGTCTTTTCTACAAGAAGGTTTAGAAAAGGGTTTATCGGCTAGCTCATTAAAGGGACAGATCTCAGCTCTGTCCATCTTGTTACACAGGCGTCTGTCAGAAAATTCAGACATCCAGGCCTTTTGTCAGGCTTTAGCTAGGATCAAGCCTGTGTTTAAAACTGTTGCTCCGCCATGGAGTTTAAACTTAGTTCTTAACGTTTTACAGGGTGTTCCGTTTGAACCCCTTCATTCCATTGATATAAAATTGTTATCTTGGAAAGTTCTATTTTTAATGGCTATTTCCTCGGCTCGAAGAGTCTCTGAGTTATCAGCCCTACATTGTGATTCTCCTTATCTGATCTTTCACTCAGACAAGGTAGTTCTGCGTACTAAACCTGGTTTCTTACCTAAGGTTGTCTCTAACAGGAATATCAATCAAGAGATTGTTGTTCCATCCTTGTGTCCAAATCCTTCTTCAAAGAAGGAACGTCTTCTACACAATCTGGATGTAGTTCGTGCCCTCAAGTTCTACTTGCAGGCAACTAAAGATTTTCGCCAAACTTCTTCCCTGTTTGTCGTTTATTCTGGACAGAGGAGAGGTCAAAAAGCTTCTGCTACCTCTCTCTCTTTTTGGCTTCGTAGCATAATACGTTTAGCCTATGAGACTGCTGGACAGCAGCCTCCTGAAAGAATTACAGCTCATTCCACTAGAGCTGTGGCTTCCACTTGGGCCTTTAAGAATGAGGCCTCTGTTGAACAGATTTGCAAGGCTGCAACTTGGTCTTCGCTTCATACTTTTTCCAAATTTTACAAATTTGACACTTTTGCTTCTTCGGAGGCTATTTTTGGGAGAAAGGTTCTTCAGGCAGTGGTTCCTTCGGTATAATGAGCCTGCCTATCCCTCCCGTCATCCGTGTACTTTTGCTTTGGTATTGGTATCCCAGAAGTAATGATGACCCGTGGACTGATCACACATAACAGAAGAAAACATAATTTATGCTTACCTGATAAATTCCTTTCTTCTGTTGTGTGATCAGTCCACGGCCCGCCCTGTTTTTTAAGGCAGGTAAATATTTTTTAAATTATAATCCAGTCACCACTACACCCTTGGCTTCTCCTTTCTCGTTGGTCTTTGGTCGAATGACTGGAGGTGACGTAGAGGGGAGGAGCTATATAGCAACTCTGCTGGGTGAATCCTCTTGCACTTCCTGTAGGGGAGCAGATAATATCCCAGAAGTAATGATGACCCGTGGACTGATCACACAACAGAAGAAAGGAATTTATCAGGTAAGCATAAATTATGTTTTCTTTCAAGAGTCCATGAGCTAGTGACATATGGGATATACATTCCTACCAGGAGGGGCAAAGTTTCCCAAACCTTAAAATGCCTATAAATACACCCCTCACCACACCCACAATTCAGTTTTACAAACTTTGCCTCCTATGGAGGTGGTGAAGTAAGTTTGTGCTAGATTCTACGTTGATATGCGCTCCGCAGCAGGTTGGAGCCCGGTTTTCGTCTCAGCGTGCAGTGAATGTCAGAGGGATGTGAGGAGAGTATTGCCTGTTTGAATTCAATGATCTCCTTCTACAGGGTCTATTTCATAGGTTCTCTGTTATCGGTCGTAGAGATTCATCTCTTACCTCCCTTTTCAGATCGACGATATACTCTTATAAATATACCATTACCTCTGCTGATTTTCGTTTCAGTACTTATCTTAAAGATTTGACTTTTTTCCCTGTGGGCTGTTAGGCTCGCAGGGGCTGAAAATGCTTCATTTTATTGCGTCATTCTTGGCGCTGACTTTTTTGGCGCAAAAAATCTTTTCTGTTTCCGGCGTCATACGTGTCGCCGGAAGTTGCGTCATTTTTTACTTTCTTTTGCGCCAAAAAATGTTGGCGTTCCGGACGTGGCGTCATTTTTGGCGCCAAAAGCATTTAGGTGCCAAATAATGTGGGCGTCTTATTTGGCGCTAAAAAAATATGGGCGTCGCTTTTGTCTCCACATTATTTAAGTCTCATTATTTATTGCTTCTGGTTGCTAGAAGCTTGTTCACTGGCATTTTTTCCCATTCCTGAAACTGTCATTTAAGGAATTTGATCAATTTTGCTTTATATGTTCTTTTTTCTCTTACATATTGTAAGATGTCTCACGTTGCATCTGAGTCAGAAGATACTTCAGGAAAATCGCTGTCTGGTGCTGGAACTACCAAAGCTAAGTGTATCTGCTGTAAACTTTTGGTAGCTATTCCTCCAGCTGTTGTTTGTATTAATTGTCATGACAAACTTGTTAATGCAGATATTTCCTTTAGTAATGTACCATTACCTGTTGCAGTTCCATCAACATCTAATGTTCAGAATGTTCCTGATAACATAAGAGATTTTGTTTCTGAATCCATAAAGAAGGCTATGTCTGTTATTCCTCCTTCTAGTAAACATAAAAAATCTTTTAAAACTTCTCTTTATACAGATGAATTTTTAAATGAACATCATCATTCTGATTCTAATGACTCTTCTGGTTCAGAGGATTCTGTCTCAGAGATTGATGCTGATAAATCTTCATATTTATTTAAAATGGAATTTATTCGTTCTTTACTTAAAGAAGTACTAATTGCTTTAGAAATTGAGGATTCTGGTCCTCTTGATACTAAATCTAAACGTTTAGATAAGGTCTTTAAATCTCCTGTGGTTATTCCAGAGTTTTTTCCTGTTCCTGGTGCTATTTCTGAAGTAATTTCCAGCGAATGGAATAATTTGGGTAATTCATTTACTCCTAAACGTTTTAAGCAATTATATCCTGTGCCGTCTGACAGATTAGAATTTTGGGACAAAATCCCTAAAGTTGATGGGGCTATTTCTACCCTTGCTAAACGTACTACTATTCCTACGTCAGATTGTACTTCGTTTAAGGATCCTTTAGATAGGAAAATTGAATCCTTTCTAAGAAAAGCTTATCTGTGTTCAGGTAATCTTCTTAGACCTGCTATATCATTGGCTGATGTTGCTGCAGCTTCAACTTTTTGGTTGGAAACTTTAGCGCAACAAGTAACAGATCATGATTCTCATAATATTATTATTCTTCTTCAACATGCTAATAATTTTATCTGTGATGCCATTTTTGATATTATCAGAGTTGATGTCAGGTTTATGTCTCTAGCTATTTTAGCTAGAAGAGCTTTATGGCTTAAAACTTGGAATGCTGATATGGCTTCTAAATCAACTTTACTTTCCATTTCTTTCCAGGGTAACAAATTATTTGGTTCTCAGTTGGATTCTATTATCTCAACTGTTACTGGTGGGAAAGGAACTTTTTTACCACAGGATAAAAAATCTAAGGGTAAAAACAGGGCTAATAATCGTTTTCGTTCCTTTCGTTTCAACAAAGAACAAAAGCCTGATCCTTCATCCTCAGGAGCAGTTTCAGTTTGGAAACCATCTCCAGTCTGGAATAAATCCAAGCCTTCTAGAAAAGCAAAGCCAGCTTCTAAGTCCACATGAAGGTGCGGCCCTCATTCCAGCTCAGCTGGTAGGGGGCAGGTTACGTTTTTTCAAAGAAATTTGGATCAATTCTGTTCACAATCTTTGGATTCAGAACATTGTTTCAGAAGGGTACAGAATTGGTTTCAAGATAAGACCTCCTGCAAAGAGATTTTTTCTTTCCCGTGTCCCAGTAAATCCAGTGAAAGCTCAAGCATTTCTGAAATGTGTTTCAGATCTAGAGTTGGCTGGAGTAATTATGCCAGTTCCAGTTCTGGAACAGGGGATGGGGTTTTATTCAAATCTCTTCATTGTACCAAAGAAGGAGAATTCCTTCAGACCAGTTCTGGATCTAAAAATATTGAATCGTTATGTAAGGATTCCAACGTTCAAAATGGTAACTGTAAGGACTATCTTGCCTTTTGTTCAGCAAGGGCATTATATGTCCACAATAGATTTACAGGATGCATATCTGCATATTCCGATTCATCCAGATCATTATCAGTTCCTGAGATTCTCTTTTCTGGACAAGCATTACCAGTTTGTGGCTCTGCCGTTTGGCCTAGCTACAGCTCCAAGAATTTTTACAAAGGTTCTCGGTGCCCTTCTGTCTGTATTCAGAGAACAGGGTATTGTGGTATTTCCTTATTTGGACGATATCTTGGTACTTGCTTAGTCTTTACATTTAGCAGAATCTCATACGAATCGACTTGGTGTTTTCTTCAAGATCATGGTTGGAGGATCAATTCACTAAAAAGTTCATTGATTCCTCAGACCAGGGTAACCTTTCTGGGTTTCCAGATAGATTCAGTGTCCATGACTCTGTCTTTGACAGACAAGAGACGTCTAAAATTGATTTCAGCTTGTCGAAACCTTCAGTCACAATCATTCCCTTCGGTAGCCTTATGCATGGAAATTCTAGGTCTTATGACTGCTGCATCGGACGCGATCCCCTTTGCTCGTTTTCACATGCGACCTCTTCAGCTCTGTATGCTGAATCAATGGTGCAGGGATTACACAAAGATATCTCAATTAATATCTTTAAAACCGATTGTACGACACACTCTAACGTGGTGGACAGATCACCATCGTTTAATTCAGGGGGCTTCTTTTGTTCTTCCGACCTGGACTGTAATTTCAACAGATGCAAGTCTCACAGGTTGGGGAGCTGTGTGGGGATCTCTGACGGCACAAGGAGTTTGGGAATCTCAGGAGGTGAGATTACCGATCAATATTTTGGAACTCCGTGCAATTTTCAGAGCTCTTCAGTCTTGGCCTCTTCTGAAGAGAGAATTGTTCATTTGTTTTCAGACAGACAATGTCACAACTGTGGCATACATCAATCATCAAGGAGGGACTCACAGTCCTCTGGCTATGAAAGAAGTATCTCGAATTCTGGTTTGGGCGGAATCCAGCTCCTGTCTAATCTCTGCGGTTCATATCCCAGGTATAGACAATTGGGAAGCGGATTATCTCAGTCGCCAAACGTTGCATCCGGGCGAATGGTATCTTCACCCAGAGGTATTTCTTCAGATTGTTCAAATGTGGGAGCTTTCAGAAATAGATCTGATGGCGTCTCATCTAAACAAGAAACTTCCCAGGTATCTGTCCAGATCCCGGGATCCTCAGGCGGAAGCAGTGGATGCATTATCACTTCCTTGGAAGTATCCTGCCTATATCTTTCCGCCTCTAGTTCTTCTTCCAAGAGTAATCTCCAAGATTCTGAAGGAATGCTCGTTTGTTCTGCTGGTAGCTCCGGCATGGTCCTCACAGGTTTTGGTATGCGGATCTTGTCCGGATGGCCTCTTGCCATCCGTGGACTCTTCCGCTAAGACCAGACCTTCTGTCGCAAGGTCCTTTTTTCCATCAGGATCTCAAATCCTTAAATTTAAAGGTATGGAGATTGAACGCTTGATTCTTGGTCAAAGAGGTTTCTCTGTCTCTGTGATTAATACTATGTTACAGGCTCGTAAATCTGTATCCAGTGAGATATATTATAGAGTCTGGAAGACTTATATTTCTTGGTATCTTTCTCATCATTTTTCCTGGCATTCTTTTAGAATTCCGAGAATTTTACAGTTTCTTCAGGATGGTTTAGATAAAGGTTTATCCGCAAGTTCTTTGAAAGGACAAATCTATGCTCTTTCTGTTCTTTTTCACAGAAAGATTGCTAATCTTCCTGATATTCATTGTTTTGTACAAGCTTTGGTTCGTATAAAACCTGTCATTAAGTCAATTTCTCCTCCTTGGAGTTTGAATTTGGTTCTGAGGGCTCTTCAAGCTCCTCCGTTTGAACCTATGCATTCATTGGACATTAAATTACTTTCTTGGAAAGTTTTGTTCCTTTTGGTGATCTCTTCTGCCAGAAGAGTCTCTGAATTATCTGCTCTTTCTTGTGAGTCTCCTTTTCTGATTTTTCATCAGGATAAGGCGGTGTTGCGAACTTCTTTTGAATTTTTACCTAAGGTTGTGAATTCCAACAACATTAGTAGAGAAATTGTGGTTCCTTCATTATGTCCTAATCCTAAGAATTCTAAGGAGAAATCGTTGCATTCTTTGGATGTTGTTAGAGCTTTGAAATATTATGTTGAAGCTACTAAGTCTTTCCGAAAGACTTCTAGTCTATTTGTTATCTTTTCTGGTTCTAGAAAAGGCCAGAAAGCTTCTGCCATTTCTTTGGCATCTTGGTTGAAATCTTTAATTCATCATGCCTATGTCGAGTCGGGTAAAACTCCGCCTCAAAGGATTACAGCTCATTCTACTAGGTCAGTTTCTACTTCCTGGGCGTTTAGGAATGAAGCTTCGGTTGATCAGATTTGCAAAGCAGCAACTTGGTCCTCTTTGCATACTTTTACTAAATTCTACCATTTTGATGTATTTTCTTCTTCTGAAGCAGTTTTTGGTAGAAAAGTACTTCAGGCAACGGTTTCAGTTTGAATCTTCTGTTTATGTTTTTCATTAAACTTTATTTTGGGTGTGGATTATTTTCAGCAGGAATTGGCTGTCTTTATTTTATCCCTCCCTCTCTAGTGACTCTTGCGTGGAAAGATCCACATCTTGGGTAGTCATTATCCCATACGTCACTAGCTCATGGACTCTTGCTAATTACATGAAAGAAAACATAATTTATGTGAGAACTTACCTGATAAATTCATTTCTTTCATATTAGCAAGAGTCTATGAGGCCCGCCCTTTTTTGTGGTGGTTATGATTTTTTTGTATAAAGCACAATTATTCCAATTCCTTATTTTATATGCTTTCGCACTTTTTTCTTATCACCCCACTTCTTGGCTATTCGTTAAACTGAATTGTGGGTGTGGTGAGGGCTGTATTTATAGGCATTTTAAGGTTTGGGAAACTTTGCCCCTCCTGGTAGGAATGTATATCCCATACGTCACTAGCTCATGGACTCTTGCTAATATGAAAGAAATGAATTTATCTGGTAAGTTCTTACATAAATTATGTTTTTTGCCTCGGATGAGGCCTCTTTTGGGAGAAAGGTTCTTCAAGCAGTGGTGCCTTCTGTTTAGGTCCTCCTGCCTTGTTCTTCCTCCCTGTTCATTCCGTGTCCTCTAGCTTGGGTAATGGTTCCCACTAGTAATTGGAATGACGTTGTGGATTCTCCATGCCATAGGAAAGAAAATAAAATGTATGCTTACCTGATAAATTTCTTTCCGTGCATGGAGAGTCCACAACCTCACCCTGTTTTTTTTAACTATATTTTGGCAGTTTTTTTGAGTAAGCCTCAGGCACTTTTTTCACCCTTGTGTTATTTCTTTCTTTTTGGACATGGAGAGTCCATGACCCCACCCTTTTGATTAGACAGTATTTTTTGCTAAACCTCAGGCACCTCTACACCTTTTTGTTATCTTTTTCCATTTATCTTCGGCCAAATGACTGGGGGTTATGGGTAAGGGAAGTGACACTTAACAGCTCTGCTGGGGTGCTTTTTGCCTCCTGCTGGCCAAGATTTGAATATCCCACTAGGAATTGGAATGGCATTGTGGACTCTCCATGCCCGGAAAGAAATTTATCAGGTAAGCATAAATTTTGTTTTTATCCTGTTAATATATTTTAAAGTAAATTTCATTACTCTTATTAAGATTTAAAAAAATTGGTGTCATAGTGGGGTTGTGACTAGAATTCACTGGCAATACCACAACTGTTTGCAGGGCCAGATGGGTGCCCTAGAGGTGCTGACCCAGTCTCATTTGAGACCATTGAGAATCCTATAGTTACGCCCCTTTATCATAAGTATTATGGATGTTAAAGTGCCATAAAACATATTGAGATCTATGCATATCCTAAAAGGGGCTAATTAAGTAAAAATAGTTTGCGTTTGCATTAAGGCTGGGCGATATGGGCTGGGGATCGGGATTTTTTTTGGAAAAAAAACTTGATTTGCGATTTAATCGCAATTTTATTAAAAATTACTATAACACCTTAATTTTTAAATAAAACCTTTTATTTAACACTACAGAATCTTACTGTACATGTTTTTCAATGTCCAATCACTCTTGGAGCATAAAAATACCAACCATAAAATAGTAAAACATACAATTATTTGCCTGTGCTGTGGTTACACTAGCCACTAGCCAATTCTTAGAATGACAGTCTAAGAAAACATAATGGTGTGTCAGAAGACCTAACTGTGATATGGTTAACAAATGAAGCAGTGTAAGCATGGAGAAACCTGAAAAGTGCTAATGACTTTACAGCAGTATGACTGTTGTGAAGTTCTGTATATTAATATAAGTGCAGTAGAGTTGGTACAATCATGCACACATTGCTGCATGTGTTATTTATTTTAGATGAGTGACTGTCCAGGCAAACATGAGTGATGTGGCATTGACAAGGTCAATCCTGACATCCTGCAGCCTGTCATGTTACATTAATTTTTACTGCTATTGCTGTAGTACAGAACACTAATAATTAGAACAGTTATAGTTAGAGTACAATATATAATACAAACAACTGAACTCAACACAGTTACACAATTAGATGGCCAGCTCTTACCACATTGTCCTTTGTTTTCTTGTGCATTCAGTCTAGCTTGGTTATTAGTAACAGAATCAGTACTATGCATGGAGAAACCTGAAAATTGCTGACTGTCTACAGTTCCAGCAGCATGATTTGTGTTGTGTTTGTAAGTACACTACACTGCAGTAAAGGTAGTACAATGCATACTGATGCATGTGTTGGTTATTTAGTTGAGTGACTGTCCATGAAAACATGGAAAATGTGGCATTGACAAGGTCAATCCTGACATCCTGCAGCCTGTCATATTACATTCATTTTTACAGCTATTGCTGTAGTACAGAAGACTAAGAAGTAGAACAGTTATAGTTAGAGTACAATACATAATACAAACAATTGAACTCAACACACACACAGCTAATTGAAATTAAATTAGCTGGCCAGTTCTTACCACATTGTCCTTTTTCTTGGGCAGTCACACAGTCAGTCTAGCTATGGTATGAGTAACATATGAAGCAGTGTGTATGCACAGAGAAACCTGAAAAGTGCCGAATTGACAGCATTATGTTTGTGTACAAGTAATACACTACAGTAAAGGTAGTACAATGCACAGACAGCTACATGAATAGCACATGCAGCAGAGTGACTGTCCAAATGTCCAGGAAAACATGAGGGATGTGGCACTGACAAGGTCAATCTTGACATTCTGCACTGCCTGTCATATTATATCACACAGGTATTCTGTAGTGCATAACAGAACACTAAGAACAGTTTTAGTTACATAATATTACAAACAAGTGAACTCAAGGCACACAAAGCTAATTGAAATATTAGCTGGCCAGTTCTTACCACATTGTCCATGTTTTCTTGGGCAGTCAGTCTTGCTGTGGTATGAGTAAGAAATGAAACAGTGTATGCATGTAGAAACCTGAAAACTGCTGACTATACTTTTGACTGACTGGTTGATTTGATTGATTTTTGACTGATTTTTTACTGATTTGATTGTTTTGACAGACTGATGATTTGTGTTTCTAAGTGTAGTAAAGGCAGTACAATGCACATTGCTTCATGTGTTAGTCATTTAGTTGAGTGACTATCCAGGACAACATGAGGGATGTGGCATTGACAAGGTAAATCATGCAACCTGTTTTTAACATCCATGCGTCAACTAATAGCAGCAGCACTGCAGCATAGTACAGTAAAGAGTAATTTTTTTAAAATTACAACAGACTCAGAGAATACAATACAAAACATTGGAAGTTGGAACCTGCCCTGGTTATGGCATTGGCCATCCCTACAGTCAGTGCACAACAAAGAGCATGTGCGTTTTCACACAGGAGATAAATGTGAATCGCTAATTTTATGAGCTGACATCATCATAATGCGTTTGTCATAGTGAGTGACACATTAAGTACAAAAACTATAAGATGTAGAAGACAGCTTATAAAATGATGGCCCATGAAGAAATGCTGAGGATTTGTAAATAGTAAATAATTTAGTAATAGGATTGTAATATAATAACATAATTATTATTTACTATATATAATATATTTATAAATTTGTAAATAAGAGAATTATATAAATAATATATATATTATATATAACTTAAAAAAAATGCATTGTTTGGTTAGCTGTTTTTTGGATACAAAAACCATCATCTGATTATGAAAGTAGTAGTACCATTTTTTATTTTAAGCATTACTAGTAGTAGTGTACTAGTCTACTGGGTAAGGTTTTTTGCTAAAAAAAACATATGTACCATTTCTGGCTTCAAGCATGAACGTTGACAGGTTACCACATTTCCTCCTGTGCTAGACACCCTCTCTGATGGTGAACTAGTTGCATGAACACAAAGATATTTTTGTGCAAGCTTGCTCAATTTTGGAAAGTTAATCTGATGTAGTTTCCACCATTGCATAGGTTTTTTTCTCACTATCAATGGAGGGAGAAAGCATGTTGCTGTTCAGCTCTGATGATATGGCTTCTTCAAATTGCAGAGATGGTGCAGGGGACTCCATTTTGAAAAAACTTCCTGAATACTTTCTGGATTTATTTCTGGGAGGAGGACCATATGCTGCAGTTGCTGTTACTGTTTCATCTTCTACATATATTACTTTACATAGGGGACTGCTGATTGCTTGACTTGGATTCTGAACAACTTGCTGCTCAGACACAATGGCCATATCAGACAGCACCCTGGCCTTGATGCTTGGAATTGTATCCACATTTATGTAGCTTGTGTTGAATCATGGATCAAGGAATGATGCCATATCAAGTAGATCTTGAGTATCTTCATCTTCATAATTTCTATTAATATATTCACGAATTTTGGATTTCAGTGTCTTGGTAAGGTCGGAATCATCTTCATCCAGAACCAGTATCTGTGTTTAATAGATGCAGAACTAGTTTCACATATGATACACTGACGTAGTTTTCTCCAGAAAGGGCATCAGTAAAATCTTGAACTTGCCCCAGAGCCTTACTCACAGATTCAAGAACATCAGTGTCCTGCCATTGTGGAACCAGATGTCTGGTTTTTCTGTCTGTGGAGAGAACCTGAGTCAATGCTCTCGGTTGCTCTAAAATTCTCTCTCTCATCTTTTGTCTTGAGCTCCACCTTGTTGGGCACTCTGTTATAAGTGAATGCTTGGGCAGTTGAAGTTCTTCCTGGGCTTGAGATAATGCCATCTTCTTTTTTCAGCTGTGTGAGAAATGGCAATTTTCTTTCATAAGCCTGGGCTCTAGAAATGCGAGGCTCATCTTTCACTGCATTTTCAATTGCAAGATGCAACCTGTGCCCAAAACACTGTAGTCTTCATTTATTCAGAGCGACAGCCTTGATGATGTTGTTGCTATTGTCTGTGTTGATTGATACTTGTTGTTCATCACAGAGTCCCCATGAGGCCAAAGCCTCTCTCAAACCTTGGGCCACATTCTCTCCAGTATGTTCAGAAGGAAAGTATGATGTTTGCAAACATAGACTTTTTATCATAAAATCATCATTGATGAAGTTCACGGTTAAACTCATGGCTCCATTGTTCGGCTTGACCACATATCTGTTGTTGTTGCATTGTATTTCAATTGTTATTACTTAGATTCAACTACAGCTTTGCATTTTGCATACCTTTCTGGGACTGCAACCTCTGAGAATTAATTGCGAGATGGCAGTTGGTATCTCTTGTCGAGTGTGTGTATCATTATTGTGAAGCCTTCTTTACTAACCGTGTATACAGGCACCATGTCTTTGCATATATAATATGCAATAAAGTTGGTTATTTCTCTATGCCTTTTTGAGGTCTTTGTAAATGCCTTTGATTGTTGCAGCTCAACTTTAGCTTCACAGCTTCTTTGTGTTGACTTTTCTCTGTCAGTTTTTTTTTTTGGCCATAAATAGTTCAAAGATTTCCTTATGCCGCTGTTTAAGGTGCTGGAACAGGTTTGATGTTACTTCTTTTTGCTGCAACACTCGTTCCACAAGTCTTGCAGATTACTTGGTTCTATTTCACATCTTTTCTGAATCCAAAATATTTCCAAGCAACTGATGTTGAATTTTTCTTTGGCACCAACAATTTGTTAGCAACAGCAACATCATCGTCCTTATTGTTGGACACGGACAGCTCTTTGGAACTCATCTTGAATTTTATGTACAGCACACCACACACAATACCAGCTGACGGACACAGAAAATGAGATTATACTACGACAACAATGTGCTTGATGAAGCAGTCACCTCGATTGAAGAGAACACAGGCTTGCTGCGCTTGAATATAAAGAAGACAAAAATAGGCTTGATGATGCAGTGACATCACCTGGATTGAGACACAAGAGACCACCACAGGCTTGCACTTTCTTGAATATAAATAAGACAACAATTGGCTTAATGATGATGCGGTCACCTGGATTGTGAAAAGACGAGACCAAAGGCTTACACTTGAAATTAATTGAATATAAAGAAGACAACAATATGCTTGCTCATCATGTTTGAGACTGAGGCAACAATGGCTTTCACTGGAGGAGACTGACCTTGCAGTTGTAGAAGACACTGGCTTTGGAGGTCTGACCTTGCAGTTGTAGAAAACACTGGCTTTGGATGACTGACCTTTCTGTTGTAGAAGACACTGGCTTTGGATGACTGACCTTGCTGTTGTAGAAGACACTGGCTTTGGATGACTGACCTTGCTGTTGTAGAAGAAGACACTGGCTTTGGAGGACTGACCTTGCTGTTGTAGAAGAAGACACTGGCTTTGGAGGACTGACCTTGCTGTTGTAGAAGAAGACACTGGCTTTGGAGGACTGACCTTGCTGTTGTAGAAGAAGACACTGGCTTTGGAGGACTGACCTTGCTGTTGTAGAAGAAGACACTGGCTTTGGAGGACTGACCTTGCTGTTGTAGAAGAAGACACTGGCTTTGGAGGACTGACCTTGCTGTTGTAGAAGAAGACACTGGCTTTGGAGGACTGACCTTGCTGTTGTAGAAGAAGACACTGGCTTTGGAGGACTGACCTTGCTGTTGTAGAAGAAGACACTGGCTTTGGAGGACTGACCTTGCTGTTGTAGAAGACGACACTGGCTTTGGAGGACTGACCTTGCTGTTGTAGAAGACGACACTGGCTTTGGAGGACTGACCTTGCTGTTGTAGAAGACGACACTGGCTTTGGAGGACTGACCTTGCTGTTGTAGAAGAAGACACTGGCTTTGGAGGACTGACCTTGCTGTTGTAGAAGAAGACACTGGCTTTGGAGGACTGACCTTGCTGTTGTAGAAGAAGACACTGGCTTTGGAGGACTGACCTTGCTGTTGTAGAAGAAGACACTGGCTTTGGAGGACTGACCTTGCTGTTGTAGAAGAAGACACTGGCTTTGGAGGACTGACCTTGCTGTTGTAGAAGAAGACACTGGCTTTGGAGGACTGACCTTGCTGTTGTAAAAGAAGACACTGGCTTTGGAGGACTGACCTTGCTGTTGTAAAAGAAGACACTGGCTTTGGAGGACTGACCTTGCTGTTGTAGAAGAAGACACTGGCTTTGGAGGACTGACCTTGCTGTTGTAGAAGAAGAAACGGGCTGCAGGATGTGGATGACCTTGCTGTTGTAGAAGAAGAAACGGGCTGCAGGATGTGGATGACCTTGCTGTTGTAGAAGAAGAAACAGGCTGCAGGTTGGAACCACAGGCAGTCTTTGCTGTTGGTTGAACAATAAACGTAAAATATTTTTAGAATAAGGTGGTGGGAGGGAGGAAAAAATAGACTACATAGAATAAGGGTGGTCATGGGAGACAAGTTCTACTATTTAGAAATACATCAAACACACACACAGTAACATTAATGGTCTGGGAGAGACATCAAAGGAAAAAACTTTTTTAAATCAATTAAAGTATTTTGGGTTCAACTTCTGAATCAATCAATTATGAGCAATAGAAGAGCATGCAATTTTAAACATTCACTTTTGAATGAACTTATTATATTAGCTTAGCTATTTTCTTAAAATTCTTAAACACAATTGGTTAGGCAGCAGGCATACTTTAGGGGCCAGGCTGCTATATTGTGGCTGCACAATGCACATGGACAGGTTAATAGGGCATTGCACACCTGACACAATGAATGCAGATTGCACATTTAAGTGCTAATTTTTTAATGTTGCAGCACTAGCCTAGCAGCAATGATAAAGAAAACAAACTGACTTGCATTGCATCTTACAATAAAAAAATATTCCAATTTGTCTTTCTTTTAAAAAAAAAGATCAATAAATTACTTGCATTGCACTGTAGCAGCATCCATCCATAAAGAATGACAAATTAAAAATTTGATTAAAAAAAAAATATTTTTTTGGGAAGATAAATTACATAATAGATCTTTTATTAGTTATAAAAAAATATTTGAGTTATGGTACACTACTGAACTGCAAACTGGTATAATAAGGCTAATGGTAATGTAAATTAAAAATTAACACTTATAATTAGAGGGAAAATATAATACCAAATTTTTGTGCACTCCACCACACTGTACTACTGATGATCTATGTTCTGGGAATCTACACTTGACTGAGTTGACTGAATTATATAAAAAATAAAAAAATATATTACATTATCATCTATGCATCTATCTAGTAATTAACTCTAGCCTATATATCATATAATTCTCATCCTCTATAATCTATCTGCTAGATAGATGATAGAGATAGAGCATACGTGTAGAATATAGATATTATGGTAACATGAACAATACATCATGTTGAATATGTTATATATTTTTTTTCAATTCACTTCACAATACATTCTACAAGCAACCCTTAATGAACATTTATAAATAAAATATATTGTAATCAAACTCAATGTTATGCGTCACACACAGAAGTAAAAAAAAAGGCACTTCAAACTTTTTTTTACACTACTCACTTTATTGCTAACATCTTTGAGCTGTCCCACCGCCACACCACCGCTTGACCACTCCCAGATGACTCTCAGAATGCCTGTTGCTCCCACACACTCTGTCTGCAATCTCTTCCAAAATGGCCATTTTGCAGGCATTCTCAGGTCCGCCCACGGCTGCACACTGGTCCACCTCTCATCCTCCCTCACCGCCTCAGTTTTCATGACGAACAGAGGATTTTTTTTTTAAATCGCATACTCTGGCGGTTTTTAAACCGCTGTGATTAATCGAGGTTTAAAACCGCATCCGTGATTAATCTTTCAGCCCTAGTTTGCATAAAAAAATGTTTAAAGATTGCTGGCAAGTATTTTAAAATTTTCAAAAATAAGCAAAATTGGTTACAATGGCCATGCTGTCTGGAGTAGTCTGATCAGAAACACATGCATTGTATTTCAACTGAGTTCACAGTAGCTTATTTGCTTCTAGGCATGCTCCAGCAGATGAGTGATAAAGTCTTGCATTCCACCAAATCAAAAGTAGATTAGATCCAGGCATAGAAGGAATTGTGTGTGTGTGGGGGGGGAGTTAGAGCTGTACAATTCGGAAACTTAAAAGAAAGGGTTAATGGCGAGGAACTGCAGTATAAATTTGCAGGTAAAGTAATTAAAGTACATATTATATTTTATCTCTATCCCAACTTGTTTTATGTCCCATTAAGAATACAACTGGTACTTTTGTTTAAAGAGATGTTAGACATTGATGTATTCAAAGCAAAGATTAGCCTTAGAATAATATGTAGACGTATTTTTACAATTATAATTATAGTTTAAATATTGAAAATATTAGTGTGAAGGTTTAGTTTCTATAAAGTAATGGGCGCCACCATGTTTGAATTAGTTCTTTCATAGAGGTGGTGAGAGTCCATAACCTATTACTCATGGGAATTACCCTTCCCTACCCCTAGGAGGAGGCAAAGATTCCCAAACCCCAAAGCTCTATAAACCCCCTCACATCTCACAGATCTTGTCTTTGCCTCTACTCAAGGTGGTTGAAGATGTGCATTTGATTTTACAGACACAGGGGTTTTCAGTCTGTCGAAGCCCATTTTCCCCTCAGAGTACAGTGTTTGTTAAACGGATGTATATGGGATATGGTTGGTGGCTCTTTTTTGTCACCTCATGGAAAAATTTGTTGCAGGGACTTGTCCTTTGCCTCCTTCAATGGATCTACAATATACTCCTATTTCATAACCTCTGCAGATATGTTTCAGTACTGGTTTGATATTCTACTGGTTTACTGGTTGAGTGACTGTTGGTAAGTATTATATTTTTATCTATATGACACTCTATAGCCTTATGGTGGGTATTTATAGTTATATATTGATTTATAGATACAGTACAACCCTTGGGACAGAATCTATATATTCCACTTTAGTTAGATTGTTTTGCATCAGATTTTGCGTGTGATTAATTTGAAATTTTTACTGTGCGTCGGCATTCGGGTCTGTGCGTGTCTGGTTAGCGTTCATGGACCCTTGGAATTGTGCACATCTGGGGGTTTTCACATAATCTCTGACGCGTTAGTTTTTCCTGCACTTAGGCTTTTGGGTCAATTTACTTCTGGTTAGTGCACTTATGCCCATGTTTAATTTAGAGTGCTAATCTCTCATATAACAGTTGAGTTTTCGTGTGTCTTCCCATTCAGCTGGGCATTTCCAGGCTTATGAATCTGCACTGTTTAGCTAAAATGCAAGTCTGTGAAAAGAACTGAAATAATGGGGCAGTCTGCAAAAGTTTAGATGCAAGATAATCAGAGATAAAAAGTGTATTGATATAACAGTGTTGGTTGTGCAAAACTGGGGAATGGGTAATAAAGGGATTATTTATCTTTTTAAGCAATAAAAGGTTTTGTTCCTTTTGACTATCTCTTCTGCTAGATGAGTTTTTGAATTGTCTGCTTTTTCTTGTGATCCTCCTTATCTTTCATCAGGATAAGGCAGTCTTAAAGGGACACTAATCAAAAATGGTAAACCTACATGATTTTAAATCTTCATATAAAAGAATAATTTTGCATTGAAAAGAGCAGCTTTATTTAGTCAGTTAAGTATATTGTTGTATCTTTATGTTTTTACTGATTTTCCTGTCCCCAGAACAAAAGAACCTTTGCTAACCAATCACAAACTAATATTCAGATATAGCACACACTCGGTTTGCACATATGCAGACTGGTGTAGTCTGCTCTCTTGTATTCCCTTTTTAAAAAAATTATGCAAGATATTTTTACTTTAGTAGCCCTCTTAGGATATGCACAGATCTCAACATATTTTATGGCACTTTAAGGTGGTTTACTACTGATTCAACTTGGTTACTATTGCAAAGAATGATTTGCCTATCATGGTTGCAAAACTGCTAATCCACCTTTTTAAAAGCATGTGACACCATGGAAGATTAGGGAGGGAGGGAAAAGTAAAGAAAAGCTTGCATAAATTACCTTGAAGTATTAACCCAAGCCTCCCTGGGAGAAAGTGAAACAAACACATTTTTAGATGCATTTTACAACAAATGGCTGCAAAATAAATAATTAATGTATATTGCAATAATGTTTTACTTGCAATAATTTTATGCATTGTTGAAATGTCAAGTTTAATGGTCCTTTAAGAACTGTTTTATTTCTTGTCTAAAGTTGTGTCAGTATGGAAATTGTCCCTTCTTTGTGTCCTAATCCCAAGAATGCTTCAGAGAGTTCTTTGCATAATGTGGATGTTGTTAGAGCATTGAAGTATTACATTGATGCTGTGAAGGATTTCAGACAAACTTCTAGTTTGTTAGTTAACTTTTCTGGTTCTAGGAGAGGACAGAACGTTTATGCTATTTCTTTGACCTCTTGTTGTAAACTTTTGATTCATAAGGCTTACTTGGAGGCAGGTTAGGCTCCACCAAAATGGATTACTGCTTATTCTTCTAGTTCACTTGCCACTTCTTGGCCTTTAATAAGGAGACCGTTGACCAAATTTATAAGGCAGTTACTTGGTCGTCTTTGCATACTTTTACTAAATTATAAAAAATAAAAAAAATGTTTTGCTTCTTTTGAGGCAGCCTTTGTTGGTAAGGTTCAGGCAGTTGCCTCGATTTATTTTTATATTAAAAAAAAAGAAATGCCATTTTCTTTTGCAAGATGTACCAAGTCCACGGTTTCATCCTTACTTGTGGGATATTATCCTTCCTAACAGGAAGTGGCAAAGAGAGCACCACCGCAGAGCTGTCTATATAGCTCCCCCCTTAACTCCACCCCCCAGTCATTCTCTTTGCCGGCTCTAAGCAGGAAGAGTAAAGTGAAAGAGGTGATAACTGTTACTTTTATTTTATCTTCAAGCAAGATTTTATTTTTAAATGGTACCGGTGTGTACTATTTACTCTCAGGCAGGAGATGGATGAAGATTTCTGCCTAGAGGATGATGATCTTAGCATTTGTAACTAAGGTCCATTGCTGTTCCCACAGAAGCTGAGGAGTACAGGAAAACTTCAGTGTGAGGAACGGTTTCTTGCTATACAGCAATGAGGTATGTTCAGTCATTTTTTCTGTAGAGACTGTGATAACTCAGAAAGGCTGACAGTATCCCCATAAGGGGAAGGGGAAGCAGTAATCCTAGTCTTTGAAGGGCTTTACTAGCTTGTATAAAGGGCTTAACTTATCGGGCACTCAGTTTGAATGATATCTAACCAAACGTTTGTGTGTTCTGAGAGTAAAGTTTTAATTATTTGATGGGACAACTATATTGAGGGTACACTTGGCTTTTTTTGGGTTTTGATAACCCACATGGCTGAAAAAACTCTTGGTAGATTTTTCTAAAAGCCTTAGCAACATTGAGTGCTGTGGGCGGGACCTAATTTCGCGCCTCAGTTGCACAGTTTTCTATAGTCAAGCAGCAAGCTACAACACTGGAGGGTCCTGGAGACTTCTTGGGCCTAATCGAAGCTTTAGCCCCACATTATTGATCCCTAAGGGCAGGTAGGCGCCACAGCAGAGCTGTGGCAAGGTGCTGACAGGGGTTTTTACCGGTTTTTGGCAGTTTGTCAATCCGGTTTGCTTATTTGGGGGTTAAATGTTAAATTGCTTGTGGTGCAATCTTACTATAGCTTAGTGTGTCTATTGCAAAAATTTCGAAAAATTTGTAATTTTAAGCAGTTTTGCAGTTTGTGTATGCCTTTTTTTCTCTTAAAGGCACAGTACCATTTTTTAAAATTGTTGTTTTTTCATTTAATAAGGTGTTCAACATGTCTGACACTGAGGGAACTCATTGCTCAATTTGTTTAGAAGCCATTGTGGATCCCCCTCTTAGAATGTGTCCCACTTGTACTGATATGTCTATAAATTGCAAACAGCATATTTCTCCAACATAGGTGTTTCCGGTCCACGGCGTCATCCTTACTTGTGGGATATTCTCTTCCCCAACAGGAAATGGCAAAGAGCCCAGCAAAGCTGGTCACATGATCCCTCCTAGGCTCCGCCTAGCCCAGTCATTCTCTTTGCCGTTGCACAGGCAACATCTCCACGGAGATGGCTAAGAGTTTTTTGGTGTTTAAATGTAGTTTTTATTCTTCAATCAAGTGTTTGTTATTTTAAAATAGTGCTGGTATGTACTATTTACTCTGAAACAGAAAAGAGAAGAAGATTTCTGTTTGTAAGAGGAAGATGATTTTAGCAAACGTTACTAAAATCGATTGCTGTTTCCACACAGGACTGTTGAGATGAAGTAACTTCAGTTGGGGGAAGCAGTTGGCGGATTTTTCTGCCGGAGGTATGACTGGCCACATTTCTAACACGACTTGGTAATGCTGGAAGGCTGTCATTTTCCCTATGGGGACCGGTAAGCCATTTTCTTAGATTAAGTAAAAGAATAAAGGCTTTATAAGGGCTTAAAAAACTGGTAGACATTTTTCTGGGCTAAAACGATTACTTTGCTAAACATATTTGACAGATTATAGCTCTTTATAGTTATTATAATCTTGGGGATTGTTGTTAAAAAACGGCAGGCACTGTATGGACACCTTTTTCAGATGGGGGCCTTCTCTAGTCATAGGCAGAGCCTCATTTTCGCGCCACTAATGCGCAGTTGTTTTTGGAAGGCAAGGCATGCAGATGCATGTGTGAGGAGCTAAGATCCACTGAAAAAGCTTATAGAAGGCGTCATTTGGTATCGTATTCCCCTCTGGGCTTGGTTGGGTCTCAGCAAAGCAGATTCCTGGGACTGTATAGGGGTTAAATGTAAAAACGGCTCCGGTTCCGTTATTTTAAGGGTTAAAGCTTTCAAATTTGGTGTGCAATACTTTTAAGGCTTTAAGACACTGTGGTGAAATTTTGGTGAATTTTGAACAATTGTGTTCTGTTTAAAATTTAAAGTGACAGTAACGGTTTTATTTTAAAACGTTTTTTGTGCTTTGTTGACAAGTTTAAGCCTGTTTAACATGTCTGAACCATCAGATAAACGATGTTCTATATGTATGAAAGCCAATGTGTCTCCCCATTTAAATATATGTGATAATTGTGATATGGTGTCCAAACAAAGTAGGGACAATGATGCCACAGATAATAATAGTGCCCAAGATGATTCTTCAGATGAGGGGAGTAAGCATGGTACTGCATCACCCCCTTCTGTGTCTACACCAGTTTTGCCCACACAAGAGGCCCCTAGTACATCTAGTGCGCCAATACTTATTACTATGCAACAATTAACGGCTGTTATGGATAATTCTATTGCAAATATTTTATCTAAAATGCCTACTTATCAAAGAAAGCGCGATTGCTCTGTTTTAAACACTGAAGAGCAAGAGGACGCTGATGATAACGTTTGACATACCCTCACACCAATCTGAAGGGGCCAGGAGGGAGGTTTTGTCTGAGGGAGAAATTTCAGATTCAGGAAAAATTTCTCAACAAGCTGAACCTGATGTTGTAACATTTAAATTTAAATTAGAACATCTCCGCACACTGCTTAAGGAGGTATTATCTACTCTGGATGATTGTGACAATTTGGTCATTCCAGAGAAATTATGTAAGATGGACAAGTTCCTAGAGGTTCCGGTGCCCCCCGATGTTTTTCCTATACCCAAGCGGGTGGCGGACATAGTAAACAAGGAATGGGAAAGGCCCGGCATACCTTTTGTTCCTCCCCCTATATTTAAGAAATTATTTCCTATAGTCGACCCCAGAAAGGACTTATGGCAGACAGTCCCTAAGGTCGAGGGGGCGGTCTCTACTCTAAACAAACACACTACTATTCCCATAGAAGATAGTTGTGCTTTTAAAGATCCTATGGATAAAAAATTAGAGGGTTTGCTTAAAAGAATGTTTGTTCAGCAAGGTTACCTTCTTCAACCAATTTCATGCATTGTTCCTGTCACTACGGCAGCGTGTTTCTGGTTCGAAGAACTAGAAAAGTCGCTCAATAAAGAATCTTCGTATGAGGAGGTTATGGACAGAGTTCATGCACTTAAATTGGCTAACTCTTTTATTCTAGATGCTGCTTTGCAATTAGCGAGATTAGCGGCGAAAAATTCAGGGTTTGCTATCGTGGCGCGCAGAGCGCTCTGGCTAAAGTCTTGGTCAGCGGATGGCAGACCTGGTGGATGTCATCGGCTCCACCATGGAAGCTACCTTTGAGACAGGACCTTCTTGTTCAAGGTCCATTCGAACATCCGAATCTGGTTTCTCTCCAACTGACTGCTTGGAGATTGAACGCTTGATTTTATCAAAGCGTGGGTTTTCAGATTCTGTAATAGATACTCTGATTCAGGCTAGAAAGCCTGTAACTAGAAAAATTTACCATAAGATATGGAAAAAATATATCTGTTGGTGTGAATCTAAAGGATTCCCATGGAACAAGATAAAAATTCCTAGGATTTTATCCTTTCTACAAGAGGGTTTGGAGAAGGGATTATCTGCAAGTTCCCTGAAGGGACAGTTTTCTGCGTTATCTGTTTTACTTCATAAAAGGCTGGCAGCTGTGCCAGACATTCAAGCGTTTGTTCAGGCTCTGGTTAGAATCAAGCCTGTTTACAGACCTTTGACTCCTCCCTGGAGTCTTAATCTAGTTCTTTCAGTTCTTCAAGGGGTTCCGTTTGAACCCTTACATTCCGTAGATATTAAGTTATTATCTTGGAAAGTTTTGTTTTTGGTTGCAATTTCTTCTGCTAGAAGAGTTTCAGAGTTATCTGCTCTGCAGTGTTCTCCGCCCTATCTGGTGTTCCATGCAGATAAGGTGGTTTTGCGTACTAAGCCTGGTTTTCTTCCGAAAGTTGTTTCCAACAAGAATATTAACCAGGAGATAGTTGTACCTTCTTTGTGCCCGAATCCAGTTTCAAAGAAGGAACGTTTGTTACACAATTTGGACGTAGTCCGTGCTCTAAAATTCTATTTAGAGGCCACTAAAGATTTCAGACAAACTTCTTCTTTGTTTGTTGTTTATTCTGGTAAAAGGAGAGGTCAAAAAGCAACTTCTACCTCTCTTTCTTTTTGGCTTAAAAACATTATCCGTTTGGCTTATGAGACTGCCGGACGGCAGCCTCCTGAAAGAATCACAGCTCACTCCACTAGGGCTGTGGCTTCCACATGGGCCTTCAAGAACGAGGCTTCTGTTGACCAGATATGTAAGGCAGCGACTTGGTCTTCACTGCACACTTTTGCCAAATTTTACAAATTTGATACTTTTGCTTCTTCAGAGGCTATTTTTGGGAGAAAGGTTTTGCAAGCCGTGGTGCCTTCCATTTAGGTGACCTGATTTGCTCCCTCCCTTCATCCGTGTCCTAAAGCTTTGGTATTGGTTCCCACAAGTAAGGATGACGCCGTGGACCGGACACACCTATGTTGGAGAAAACAGAATTTATGCTTACCTGATAAATTACTTTCTCCAACGGTGTGTCCGGTCCACGGCCCGCCCTGGTTTTTTTAATCAGGTCTGATGAATTATTTTCTCTAACTACAGTCACCACGGTATCATATGGTTTCTCCTATGCATATTTCCTCCTGTACGTCGGTCGAATGACTGGGGTAGGCGGAGCCTAGGAGGGATCATGTGACCAGCTTTGCTGGGCTCTTTGCCATTTCCTGTTGGGGAAGAGAATATCCCACAAGTAAGGATGACGCCGTGGACCGGACACACCGTTGGAGAAAGTAATTTATCAGGTAAGCATAAATTCTGTTTTTGACTTATAAGAGTTTGGCACTGGATGATTCTCAGATAGAAGGAAATCAGGTGTTGCCATCTAGTTCTCCCCAAGTGTCACAACCTGTGACGCCCGCACAAGTGACGCCAAGTACCTCTAGTGCGTCTAATTCTTTTACCTTGCAAGATATGGCCTCAGTTATGAATACTACCCTCACAGAGGTTTTATCTAAACTGCCTGGGTTGCAAGGGAAGCGCAGTAGCTCTGGGTTAAGAATGAATGCTGAGCCTTCTGACGCTTTAGTAGCCGTATCCGATATTCCCTCACAATGTTATGAGGTAGGGATGAGAGATTTACTCTGAGGGAGAGATTTCTGATTCACGAAAAATGTTCCCTCAGACAGATTCAGATATGACGGCATTTAAATTTAAGCTAGAACACCTCCGATTATTGCTCAGGGAGGTTTTAACGACTCTGAATGATTGTGACCCTATTGTAGTTCCAGAGAAATTGTGTAAAATGGATTTACACTGATGTTTTTCCAGTCCCTAAGAGGATTTCGGACATTGTTTCTAAGGAGTGGGATAGACCAGGTATTCAGTTCGCTCCCCCTCCTGTTTTTAAGAAGATGTTTCCCATATCTGACACCATACGGGACTCATGGCAGACGGTCCCTAAGGTGGAGGGAGCTATTTCTACTCTGGCTAAGCGTACAACTATACCTATTGAGGACAGTTGTGCTTTCAAAGATCCTATGGATAAAAAATTAGAGGGTCTCCTAAAGAAATTTTTTGTTCATCAGGGTTTTATTCTCCAGCCTATAGCGTTCATTGTTCCTGTAACCACTGCAGCTGCCTTTTGGTTTGAGGCTCTGGAAGAGGCTCTTCAGGCGGAGACCCCATTAGATGACATTCTGGATAGAATTTGGGCTCTTAAGCTAGCTAATTCTTTCATTACAGACGCCGCTTTTCATCTGGCTAAATTAGCGGCAAAGAATTCAGGTTTTGCCATTTTATCGCGTAGAGCGTTATGGCTTAAGTCCTGGTCTGCTGATGTTTCATCAAAATCTAAGCGGTTGACCATCCCTTTCAAAGGTAAGACCCTATTCGGGCCTGAGTTGAAAGAGATAATTTCTGATATCACTGGAGGGAAGGGTCATGCCCTCCCTCAGGATATGTCAAATAAGACGAGGACCAAGCAAAATAATTTTCGTTCCTTTCGAAACTTCAAAGGTGGTCCCGTTTCCTCTTCCCCTGCTGCGAAGCAAGAGGGGAACTTTGCTCAATCCAGGCCAGTCTGGAGACCTAACCAGGCTTGGAACAAGGGTAAACAGGCCAAGAAGCCTGCTGCTGCCACCAAGACAGCAAGAAGGGGTAGCCCCTGATCCGGGACCTGATCTAGTAGGGGGCAAACTCTCTCTCTCTCTTTGCTCAGGCCTGGGCAAGAGACGTTCAGGACTCCTGGGCAGTAGAAATCGTAACCCAGGGATATCTTCTAGATTTCAAGGATTCTCCTCCAAGGGGGAGGTTCCATCTTTCTCAATTGTCTGTAAACCCAACAAAAAGAGAGGTGTTCTTACGCTGTGTTGAAAACCTTTTTACCATGGGAGTGATCTGCCCAGTTCCGAAAGCAGAACAGGGGCAGGGGTTCTACTCCAATCTGTTTGTGGTTCCCAAAAAAGAGGGAACTTTCAGACCAATTCTAGATCTCAAAATCCTAAACCAATTCCTAAGAGTCCCATCTTTCAAGATGGAGACCATTCGGACTATTTTACCAATGATCCAGGATGGTCAATATATGACCACCGTGGACTTAAAGGATGCGTATCTACACATTCCTATCCACAAAGATCATCACCAATTCCTCAGGTTTGCCTTTCTGGACAAGCATTACCAGTTTGTGGCTCTTCCCTTCGGGTTGGCCACGGCGCCACAAATCTTCACAAAGGTGCTAGGGTTCCTTCTGGCGGTCCTAAGGCCGCGGGGCATAGCAGTGGCGCCTTATCTAGACGACATTCTAATTCAAGCGTCGACTTTCCAACTAGCCAAGTCTCACACGGACTTAGTGTTGGCCTTTCTAAGATCTCACGGGTGGAAGGTGAACATAAAAAAGAGTTCTCTTTCCCATCTCCCGAGTTTCATTTCTAGGGACTCTTATAGACTCGGTGGACATGAAAATATTTCTGACGGAGGTCAGGAAATCAAAGATTTTGTCCACCTGCCGAGCTCTTCATTCCATTCCTCGGCCGTCAGTGGCTCAGTGTATGGAGGTAATCGGTCTAATGGTAGCGGCAATGGACATATTTCTGTTTGCTCGCTTGCATCTCAGACCACTGCAACTATGCATGCTCAATCAGTGGAATGGGGATTATGCGGATTTATCTCCTCAGATAAATCTGGATCAAGAGACCAGAGACTCTCTTCTTTGGTGGTTGTCACAGAATCATCTGTCCCAGGGAATGTTTTTCCGCAGGCCAGAGTGGGTTATAGTGACGACAGACGCCAGCCTACTGGGCTGGGGTGCAGTCTGGAAGTCCCTGAAAGCACAGGGTTTGTGGACTCAGGAGGAGACCCTCCTACCGATTAAATATTCTGGAATTAAGAGCGATATTCAATGCTCTTAAGGCGTGGCCTCAGCTGGCTTCGGCCAGATTAATCAGATTTCAGTCGGACAACATCACGACTGTGGCTTATATCAATCATCAGGGGGGAACAAAGAGTTCCTTAGCGATGATCGAAGTTTCAAGAAT